>NW_019393018.1:95000-280265 GCF_000648675.2 Cimex lectularius | reverse complement strand
TAAAGAAAATTGGAATAATCCAAGATGGCACATGTAGATTCTGCAAAGAAGCAGAAGAGACACCAACACACTTACTAACAAACTGCGGAGCTACACTAGCCCGCAGGAGGAAGTGTTTTGGGATGTACAATGTGACCATAGAAGAACTACAACCACTGAAACCGGGCCTATTAATCAAGTTTCTTGATGAAATAGGACTCACCGATGTGCTTTAGGCAGAGCACAGGGGATACAATAGCTCTTAAAGGGCGCAGTATACCATACCCTGAAATATTACATCTACATCTACATCTACATTTGTGCTTCTGTGCCATTCTAGCCCACCAATTTCAATTTAATAATGTTTTTATCACATCGATGTAGGGCCAGATTGTGATGGTCAGTTCTGAAAATTGGGATGGCCCTGCCTTAGCCAGTGTATAAACACAGTATTAATAAATCAATAAATTAGAACAGCCATAAATACTAATTTTATTTTTTAATCCATATTTGTTTAGCAGTCATAATTGACTGTTATGATCCATGACTTTCGGCTCAAAACACCGCTACCTCCTAACCACTTGACCTATTGACTCACGAAGTCACGAGAGCTCAAGTGGTTAGAGACTTGAAATCCCGCTCATATCACTAACTTTTTCATCTCTAACAAAATCTTAGGTAAAAGGTATAATTTATAAAATAATTATGTGTTGCAAAAATGTACAAAAACTATACAAAAGTCAAGAAATATGTAAAATATGTAAAAACTTCAAAAAAGTATATGTGTTTTTACCAGTTTTTAGATGTTCACCTACCTGGGGAAGTGATAGTTACGAGTTGAAGTAATAATGTATTCGACTATTGCTATTAGGACTCAGATACCGATCTTATGTACTCCAGAAATTGTACCCAAAATGTAAAAAACTTTTTAAAACACGTGAACCAACCTAAATACTTAACTTGTCGGTATATAATAAGTCGGTGTTTTAAACAGTTTTTAGATTTCCCCGAACTGGTGGAGTTGTTAATTGCGAGTTGTGTCTCGATGTATTCGACTATTGCTACTAGATCACAGATACTAATCTTATGTATCTACATATTGTAATCGTAAGTATCTGAAGGTGCCCTTACATTGTCAAATGCTCAACAAAGTGACATGCAATGTTGCATTGCATCACCCCTATAATTCATTAAATTTTTGTTGAAACTTTAATTGTAAACTGGGAATTGTATGACCACCATGTCCCCAATAGCTATTGCCTCAATTATTAAGATGATGTCAAGGTTACAAGAAAACGAAAAAGAAAACTCATAATTTGGATAGCAGAATGGCAACAGAAAACGGCAACCCTTAGCCATGATAGTCTAATTCAAGAACAACAGTTATCATCCTGCTTGATTACAAAAATTATTCGAGGATGGATTCTAATACTTGCGTAGAACTTTGGTAAATGGTATTTCCACCTATGTATAAACAAGACACACAGTTAAGAGATTCCATTAAGAATACCAGCCAATAATGGAAAATAATGTGCAACATGCACTTACAGGACCCAAACTGTACAAAAGATTTCAAACATTTTTGAAACTAGTCAATCCTTTGTGCAATGCATCAATCACTGCCATTCATTGGCAAATTATTGTGCAACAGCATGTGATGCGCAATTTATTTGAAAATGTCACTGCCTTAACTGGTGAGTAAACCCAGTATTAATAAATCAATCAATAAATTAGAATTGCCATAAACACTAATTTTATTTTTTAATCCATATATATTTAGCAGTCAAAATTGACCATTATGACCAATAACCTTCAGCTCAGTACACCACTGCTCTAACCACTTGAGCTATTGTGACTTCGTGAGTCGATATTTCAAGTGGTTAGAGCAGCACTGTATTAAGCTGAAGGTTGTGTTCTAACCCAACTTGCTCGCGACACTAACTTTTTCATCTCAACCAAGGCCTTAGATAAAACGCGTAACAACTGAAATAATTATACTCTTTTAGTGTGTGAGCAGGATTCGAACCAATAACCATCCGGTCAATATGCCACTTCTCTAACCACTTGATATATCATGACTTCTTGAGCCAATAGCTCAAGAGGTTAAGGCAGCGGCATATTGAGCCGAAGGATGAGGGTTCAAAACCCACTTGTATCACTAACTTTTCCATCTCACCAAGGCCTTAGATAAACCGCTAAATTAATTTTAGTGTTGCGAGCGAGAGTCGAACGAATGACCATTGGTCTATAAAAAGTATAATTAATTGAAATAATTTCATTATTTATTGATAATCATAAAACCGACTTGCTCCTCTTGAAAAAATATTGGTTTGTCGATAATCGAAAATGAAATTTTATCGAAGTCACCAGGCGATCCATAGAGGTTGAACTAACTTACTGTGTTGCAATAAAACATCCAACAAATCAATATTTAAAACTGGCGATGATTGATAAATTATTTCATTAACGATTTTTCTTTGATTTCAACGTAAAAGTAGCTTTTATTAATGAAAATAATTATAATATTCCGAAATAAAAGCTCACCTTGAAAAAGCCGTCTCGACCGTTAGTTGTAGCCTGAATCGCTCATGGAAATGGCGGGAAAAGGCCGGTGATTCAAGGACACTTCCAAGTAAATAAAAAATATTACATTATTCAAAATACTTTCTAATAATAATAGCACAAAAACTTACGGAATATTTAAGAATTAATTATTTACTTTTAAACTCAAATCATTATTCAAATTCTAAACAGAGAATCATCGGCCTATCAGATCACTGCCAGCTTGAAAAAGTATCTTCTAAAAGTACTAAAGTATGATTAAAATTTTAAAAATCGGGCTTATTTAAAAAAATTATAGTTACGATATTCATTCGGTTGATATTCTTTTAAAACATTTTTCAATTTTAAATTAATTTGTGAGAAAATTGTAAGATTAATTATCAGTTGGTGAGGGGACTGGGAAGTAATATTCCCGCCATTCGCCCTCTTTCTCTCGTGGCGGCCACCGGTTCGACATCACGCTTTCATCCTCGAAAAAGGTATTTATCATTTTTGACATTTATTATTTTAAAAAGTCTACGTCTTTCTTTTTTTAAAATGAATTCCATTGCAAATAGTCAACTGACCAGTTTTCAATTATTATATAATACGGATATTGATTTATTTTGGATTATGGATCAAAAGCTTTTCAGCTAATGGCTCTTCGAGTCGGCTCAAACGGTTAAGATGTTAAAATTTCATTTAAACCGTCAATAATTGTCTTTTCTCTTTATTTATAAAAAGAAATTTATTAGATTTTATTTGTGTGGTATTTAGTGACCTTAATTAATGATCATTTAGAAATCGTAAGATGCGCCTGCAGAAAATGTTTTTTACTTACTGTGAGTAGGAAGAACTATTTTTTTTACAAAGGATTGAACACTGAAAATGTTTCTAAACCTACATCACACCAGACCGCATCTCACTATCTCTAAATAATCATCAGATTTTATTGTTGTAATATTATTTAAGAAGCAGGATAACATTCTATCCACATCAAACGAATGAGTATTCAGACCTCATTTATATTTAAGATAACTTAATAAGAAGATCAAGAGTCCTTTTAGTCATCAATTAATTATTCTAAATTGAATTATTCAAACTGCACATGTAAAAGTTTATAAATCAATTAAATTGTAAGAGAAGTAAAAATTGCAATAATCTTGGAATTTTTACAATCGTGCATCCAACGTCACATTTCAAGGTTGGCGTGTAAATGCTTGGCCGACAAAGCCAAAAAAAATCTGGTAGAAATACTACTGATGGTATTTCATCGATCACTAGAGTAGGTACGATATAACGGTATTATATAACAATTACCACAGTTCCATATTTTGTAGGAATCTGATCGAATGGTTGAATTTCGTACATGAATCCTACTTTCAGTTCTATCAGTTGTCCAATGCGATTTTGATTGACATTGTTTAAACAACTAGCTAATTCAAAAGAGATCATTTTGTTTCCTTTCTAGTTGTGGCAGAGATGTTCTCAAAAAATTGTGTTATTTCTATGGCAGCCATCTGCAGAATGAATAAGATACCTAAGAGGAGTATTTGAGACCTAGTAGCAATAGTCGAATAGATTAATACTCCAACTCTTAAGTAACACTTCCCCAGGTAGGTGAAAATCTAAAAACTGGTTCAAACACTTACTTTTTCAAACTTTTTACATATTTCTTGAGTTTTATATAGTTTTTGAACATTTTTGCAACACATAATTATTTTATAAATTATACCTTTTATCTAAGTAGAGTTGAAAAAATTAGTGATACAAGCAGGGTTTGTACTCATGTCCTTTGGCTCAATACGCTGCTACCTAAAAGCACTTGAGCTATTGACTCACGAAGTCACATTAGCTCAAGTGGTTGAGCAGTGGTGAATTGAGCCGAAAGTCATAGGTCATCAGTCAATTATGACTGAATTACGACACTAATTTCATTTTTTAATAGGCGAAGAGTGAATATTCCCACTTGACTAAGAGTAGGCCATCTGAGGTGGACAGCCTGTACTCTATTTTCATATGTATGGCATAAAAATTTAGAAATCACAAAATACAGAGTAAAATTGAGAATTAATGGAAGAAAAACAGGATCCTAATTTTCAGAATTGGCTTTACAATCCAGTCCCCAGATTTTGAAAATGTGTTAAAAGATGATTAAATTGAAATAGAGCATCGATTAGCAGGGGAGGGTCCCTAGGATGATCTGAATAGGTGAAGAGTTATCATACTCACGTTTCTAAGAATAGGTCAAACAGTGTTGACAGATTCTCTGCTATGTCAGGCATGAAAAGAATAAATGAAAAGAAATGATTACAGACTGTTGGTTTATAAACACTGCATAGATATCGACAAATCACAAAAGAATCAGAGCCCTAGTTGTTTATTGAAGATGTTTGAAACATGTTGAAAAAGGTGGGACAGAATTTATTACATGATAGATTATTTTAATATATACAATATTTACAATTATTTCAATGATTATTAACAAAAACAATTATAATTGGAGCTGTATATTTCAATCACTTTGCTATACGTATAACATACACCCCAACTAATACTTCTGTCTATCAATCTTTTGAATTTGAACAATTTATTTCACTGATTATTAACAAAAACAATGATAATTGGAGCTGTTTAAACTGACTTTTGCACCCACAACAAAAGAATTTGACAATATTAAGTCAAAGTTATTTTATTTAATTTGAAATAAGTTCTTTTTATAATAATAACCACATGTACTATATTGTGTTTTGTAGCCTTTGCATTTGTATCAATGCTGTTATAAATGTACATTTTATTGGTTGATAAAAAGTTCATTCCTGTTGAAAGTTCAAACAATACTTACATAAGATTTTGTAAAATTATTCTAAGATTCTATTTAGTATTAGCTCAAGAAATCATATTCTGCCCTTTTTATATGTTATAGTTATTATTTAATACAATTTTTCTGTAATCTGATTGTCATTGTACATTATATTACATTTATTATAAGTTTTATACATTTTTTGTGTTTTTCTTTTCTAGATGGTGTTGTGCTGTTTCTGTATCTTTTTCCTACATTTTCACAAAGTGCTATTTAAACAGTGCGTTAAGTTGTTTCGCGAGTGTTGTTCAGTGTGTGTAGTTAGCTGGCTCATCGTAGCTGTTTTAAAGCGAGGATTGTTGCCTTCAGAGGGTAAATTTCATTTGTATAACATCTATTTATGTAAGTTGTCTACTATTCTCTCATTAAAACTTAATTTTTTCTTTTTCCAGGAGGTATTTACAAATGGTAAATCAACTCTCTCTGCTGGCAGTCAGGTTAGTGAGCATGTTAGAATTAATATTTTATTATTGCCCCAGCAGCCAATATAATCCTCTCGGTTTAATACTATCTGTACTATCTGCAAATTTTAATACATGTAGTGTTTCAAAAAGTAAAACATATTATCTATTACAGCATCTGCTTAGAAGGGTTAGAACTTACAAAAGTTCGGGTTTTCCCAACTAGATATTTTCATATTGACACCTCTCTCTATCGAAATTTGTAGGTCACTTTAGGTCACTGTTACAATTAATACAATTTTTTGTATGATCTTGTAAATAAGTTTTGTGTAAATTACATTTAATTTATTGTATGCTTTATACATTTCAGTTTTGTTTTTTCAAGGGTGTTTTTCCATTTTCACCACATTGTTTTACATTTTCACAAAGTGCTATTTAAACAGTGCGTTAAGTTGTTTCGCGAGTGTTGATCAGTGTGTGTAGTTAGCTGGTTCATCGTAGCTGTTTTAAAGCGAGGATTGTTGCCTTCAGAGGGTAAATTTCATTTATATAACAACTATTTATGTAAGTTGTATACTATTCTCTCATTTAAACTTAATTTTTTCTTTTTCCAGGAGGGATTTACAAATGGTAAATCAACTCTCTCTGCTGGCAGTCAGGTTAGTGAGCATGTTAGAATTAATATTTTATTATTGGCACATCCGATAATATTATGCTCTGGGTTTAATACTATCTGCCTATAACAATGAAATGCAAATTTTAATACAGGTAGTGTTCCAAAAGCATTATCTCCTATCTACAGAACCATCTTAGAATGATTAGAAGTTGCAAAAATGTTTTTTCCCAACTAGATAATTTTTATTTTTTGTTTATTAAACTTTAATTCATACAAATTTCAAGAAATTTTTATTTTTATTTTTTGGGTACAAATCCAGGAGCCATCAATATCCGAGATCTGGTAGAAATAGTCGAAGACATCAGTACCCAAACTCAGAACTAACACTTCCGCTGGTAGGTTAAAATTTAAAAACTAGTTAATACACTTACATTTTAGAATTTTTTTCGTATTTTAAATGTTTCACTAGTTTTAAAAAGTTTTTTAAATCTGGGGTACAATTGCTGGAGTGAGTGGTATCTCAGATCTAGTAGAATAGTAGAATACATCGGTATTCAAACTCGCAACTAACTCATTCACGAGTAGTAGGAAATTTAAAAACCACTAGAAACACCTACTTTTTCAAAAAAATTTAATTACTTCAGATGTTTCATAGTTTTAGAAAGTTTTTGGGGTACAATTTCTGGAAAGATCGGTATCCGAGATGTACTAGAAATAATCAAATAAGTAGTATAGGTGATACTTGGGGGAAAGGTTTTACCCCCTCCACCATCCCTGTCATGGCGTCTGGCGAGACAGTTTTTACCACCTCTTTTCCTCCTTCCTGACCCCCCACCACTAGTCGTCGGATCGGATGGGGCCTAGGAGTGACATCACTTTTCAATTGTGTTTGTCGACTGACGTCACTGATTTTTTCGATGGGGGTTGACGAGTGACATCACTGATTTTTTTTACCACTGGTATGACTATGTTATTGCACTTATAATTCCAGCTCCTTCGGTAATTAATCTGTGGCAGCTTATTAGTGCTTTGACCTTAACCTCAATGTGTAGAGGTGTGGTATTGGTTATGATTTCAAGTGCTAGGGTGGGTGTAGTTGAAAATGCTCCTGCATCATCAAACAGCCTTGTCTTTGAAATGACCTTAATTTGTTACTATTCCCTTTATTTTCTAGAGCTTTCCACCATACTAAAGCTGCGAACAATAATGTAGGTAGAATAATTGCAGTATATAGCCATTTGGCTACCCATGGTATGAGGCCCCATGTTTTACCGACAATTCTCCTACATTGTACCATTGATATTGTGCCTTTCCTGTATACGTTATTAATATGACCTTTCCAATCAAGTTTCCTATCAAGTGTCACACCAAGGAATTTGATTGAATCCACTAACTTTAATTCTCTGCCCTGAAATTTAGGGTTTTTAAAATTCCTAATGTTCTTCTCCTACTAAACATTATCAATACCAGTTTAGATGCATTAATTGATAAACCTTTATCACAACACCACTCATAAAGCAATCCCATGGCATTTACCACCAGCAGTGACAGAGTCAGGGGATCCCTTTCTGTGAGCATTATGGTACCATCATCTGAAAATAATTGACTGTAGAAACCTGAATTATTCAGAAGTTGTATTAAACTGTTTACTGTAATTAACAATAAAAGAGGTGACAAGCTGCCTCCCTGTGGACAGCCTCCTTTGTCATTAATTCTAAGAGTGCTACCACACATATTGACCATCCTTCCCTCCAAGTAGGTCTTACCTACAAAAAGTTTCGGTAGTGGGGGGAACGAAAAATAGCTGCATTATCTGATATAATAAATCGAGGGGTTCCAAGCTGGGCGAAAATAATTCCAGTAAAACTTTCAAAACGGTTTCTGTTTTTTGATCTGTGGTCTGGATGGCCCAAACAAATTTGGAAAAACTATCAATTACCACGAACAAATAAGAATTTCCTCTTATGGTTATGTTAATTTGTAAAAGTCTATATATATTTTCTCCATGGGATGAGTTTCTATTTGGGACTGCATAAATCCGTATTTTGTAAAATTACTTGTTTTATATTCTGCGCATAATTTACATCGTTTACACCGTTCAATAATGTCCTTTTTAAAATAAGGGTAGGTGAAATGCTTACTAATTTTCTGTAAGGTCTTCGTAATTCCTAAGGGTCCTCCGAATATGCTATTATGTTCATAATCAAATATCACTTTTCTTAAAGAGACAGTAGATTTTTGGGTTGAGACATGGTGCGGGTTTTGAAATACAAAAGTCCATTCCTCCCGTTAATTTTATAGTTTGGAACTGGTTCGCCTTTTCAATTTGATTTATAATATTTGAGGAAAATTCATCTTTATGCTGCCATTCTATTAAACTTACGAATAGTTCCGGAAATCCAATTACATTTGTTAAACCATAGCCTATCTATCTGTTCCTGTAGTTGTTTTTCAAAATTTTCGGGCATAATTTTTCCTTGAATAGATGCTAGTGTGAAAAGGTCCGCTATTACTTTTTATGTATTTATGTGTTTTTATCACCTTTAATATGAATTATATCGAAATTATATCCTTTCGAAAGACTAATCCATCTCGTGCATTTTCTTTTAACTTCCCCAGATCTATTGAAAAGCCATTTAGGACTCTTATTATCGGTATAAAGTTGAAAGTTTTTGTGGGTTAGTTAACTGGAAAAGTATTCTACACTATAATCTATGCTGACATTCTTTTTCAATTATTGAGTAGTTAAGTTGTTGCTTGTTATATGTTTTAGAAAGAAAATAAACAGGATAATTATGACCATTTTCCTTTGGAAAAAAAATTCCGGATATGGCAACATCAGGTGCGTCTACAAACACACACTACTCTGTTTCCGGTCCAAAGTCCGGTATCTTCAAAATAGGTTCCGTACTTAACGTTTTTGAGTTTTTTGAGTTTTTCTCGAAAACTACGTGTCCTATTAGCCTAATTCCTTTTCCAATTGACTCAGCAGGTCGATTTACATAGAAAAGTCAATAAATTTTTTTTCTATTTTTTTTTCGTTTTTCTCGAAAACTACATGTCCTACGAGCCTAATTCCTTTTCCAATCGACTCAGCAGGTCGATTTACATCGAAAAATTCAATAAAAAATTTTTCTATTTTTTTTTGGTTTTTTGCGTTCTTCTCGAAAACTACGTGTTCTACCAGCCTTAATTCCTTTTCCAATCGACTCAGCAGGTCGATTTATATCGAAAAAGTCAATAAAATTGTTGTCCATTTTTTTTGCGTTTTTCTCGAAAACTACGTGTCCTTCGAGCCTAATTCCTTTTCCAATGGACTCACCAGGTCGATTTACATCGAAAAAGTCAATAAAAATTTTTCCGATTTTTTTGCGTTTTTCTCGAAAATTAAGTGTCCTACGAGCCTAATTCCTTTTCCAATCGACTCAGCAGGTCGATTTACATCGAAAAAGTCAATAAAATTTTTTTCGTTTTTTTTTTTTTTTTTTTTGCATTTTTCTAGAAAACTACATGTCCTACGAGCCTAATTCCTTTTCCAATCGACTCAGCAGGTCGATTTACATCGAAAAAGTCAATAAATTTTTTTTGATTTTTGTTTGTTTTTTGCGTTTTTCTCAAAAACCTCGTGTCCTACGAGCCTAATTCCTTGCTTAAAGGCAAAATGTGGAGCACTCTCAATATGACACACAAGAATGACACACCTACACATAAAACAAACACTTTGAGCTCTGAAGATGATCTCAATAAAGATCGAAACGTTGGCACGATAAAGAAAATGTTTTTCTGGAACCTACATCACACCTGCCTGCATCTTTCGATCTCCAAAAAGTCATTAACTAACGGTCACTAAACACCACACATTTAAAATTATTTTGTAGTTTCAACGATTTTTTGAATCTTTTAATTACACTATGTTAAATAATCAATGAAACTTTTATTTACAATTAATTCTGTATTTTAAATACCTGATTAGCTCTAAATCCAGGAGGAAAGCACATTAGTTTGGATCAAAAATAATCTTAGTATAACTTACTAAATGCAAGTTTGTTAGGCTTGTATGTTGTCTGTTACTTTCACAAAGAAATTAATAGTATTGATTACCATTATTGTTAGAGGAAACAAACTAACTTAAATTACTGAGAGTCAATATATACAAGAAAAGTATGAAAACTCAAAAAGGGGTTGTATTTTGGGTACAACTGGATTTTTGAAGTTTTATGTTTTTGCTTTAAATCTTGGACAAACAAAAGCCAATATTGATGAATCATAACAGGTTTTATTGCCAACAACTTATTGCGTTGTATTGTACTTAATACATAAGTAAAAAAAGTAAACTTCCATCTGTCTCTTCTGTAGAATTTTTTTTTTTTTGAGTTTTGTCACTTTTCTTGTGGGTGTGTAATATATCTAATATCACAGTTGAAGGTTGAACTATGGTTGTTTCCTTGGCTGGGCTTCTAAAGGATATTTTTAACTCTGTGATGGATCCATCATATATGAATTCGTAATTAACAGTGTGTCCGAGTAGAAAGTTCTGGTTGTACAAGAGCCAAGAAATGACATGCTTTAATTATGTGGGAAACATCAAGCTAACATTTCTGTACATTGGATTTCAAAAGTGTCATCTCCAGTCCAGGCCTATCATTAAATGGGTATGGTCTTTCTTCTACAATACATATACTCCGTCATCTATCATCTATATTTTTGATAGATAGGAGCTTCTCTGCCAAGCCGGATTAATGCTGCTATTTTTGTTTAGTTGTATTTTTGGCATTTTTAGCATAAGAGGGCTGGAAGCTGGCGCATTATGGCCTTGGTTGGCTTGTTTGCCTTTCCGTTACCCTATTACTACTGTGGACCCAGACAACCACCACCATTTAACCGAGACACTCCAGTTCAGAGTATTTATCTAAAAAAGAGCAAGTCAAGATTCAAGGCAATATAAGGGAAGATCCTTCAACATTTCTAGATTTATCTGTCCGAAGAAGCTTCTGTATACTGGAGAAAGAACAATAAAATCCAGTTTTTATAAGAATATATATTAAGCGTAAAATTAATATTTTTAAATTTAAAGGCAACCCATTGAACATAATAATTTATTTACAAAACAATTACAATCAACAATAATCAACATTTAATCCACCTTTAGATACTGCTGAAATTACAATTTTTCACAATTGAATTTTGAAGGCAGGTAACATCAAGAAATGCAATTATTTACCTTTGTTGGTATGTACAAAATTCACTTTATTTACAATAATAAAACTGATAAATTAACGCGGGGGTAAGTAATCCCAGTGGTGATGATGAACTGAGTTATCTACTCCAAATCCTACTAAAATTAAACCGGCGACAAGTACAACCAAGATTACAGCTGCAGTTTGAGCGTCTCTCCTCTTGTCGCCTTCTGGAAACATCGAGTTGATGCCTTCTATAAATGAACCTGTCCCCTCGCAGATGTTCCTTAGCCAAATGGACAAAAGTTGTCTGATTAGAGTCAATGCAGAAGGTTCTGATAATGATGTTTGTATCTGAGGTAATGAAGGTGTAGTAGGCTTTTCTTTTTCACTTTCTTTGTCTTTTTTTAGCGTTGCTAACCTTTCCCTTTTTTCTCGTTCGGGCATAACAGATGCCAATTCATCTTCGGAGTCGTCAATGACCCTCGTCGGTGATTTTCTTCCTTTGCTTTTGGTCGTTTTAGGTTTCGGCAATTGGTCAGTCGTGCTAGCTTGTGAAGGCTGCGGCTGAGCTACTTCGTACAATGACGGTGAATGCTGAACTATTATCGGTGGGGGTGGAGTTAACACTCTTCGAATTTGCGGCACAGGCTGAGGTGATTCAGTGTGCAATGGTTGCGGCTGAGGAGCAGGGGGGACTGGGAATTGAGCGGCTAAATTTTTTAAAAAATCTGGTGGCAATTCTATTCCATTAACTACTAAATTACCACCTTTACTATTTAACTCCGTGACTTGGAGAGTCGTTGATTCAATGTCTAAAACCTGAAGTTTACTCGCCTGCAATTCATGGACATTTAATTTGTCAACGTCTAACTCAGTTAAATGAAGTTTATCAGGGAATGAAACTGGGAATGTGGGAAGATTGTGCAGCTCAAGAGAAGGAAAGCCCCTTTCTTGTAATGACGGAGTTGATTCTTCTCTATATTTACAACTTTTCTGTTCAATTTCACTGCTCAAATCTCGCCGCGTAGGTAAATTTTCAGTTTGAAGAGGAAGCACTCTTTCTATTTGTGGTATTAATTCCCTTTCTATACTGCTCTCTCTGAAAGTTTGCCGAGAAATAGGTGTTTGCCTCTGTTCTGAAGTTTTGCTCGTTGCACTTTTCTGTGAAGTGCCATCAAATTCACTTTGGATGTCGTCTACAATAAAACCGTCAGGGAGAGGATCTGTCTGAATAGAAACTGATACTTCAGCAACTTCAAATGAAGTCTGCTGGCTAGTATTTATGGTTTCCAAGGGTTTATCTTTTTCTTCAAATGTGCTCAAAGGTATAAATTTACCTAAGGAATTGAGTAAAAAGTCTTCCTGTTTGGATTTTAAGTAGCTTTCTACAGTTAGTTCTTCAGGGTCAGTTACATTTTCTTGGTTTTCTTTAAGTGTGTCTGTTTGATCAGAAATGCATTGCAGCATATTTTCATCCTCTTTCGTTTTTCTTGGCGGTCTAGGTGGAGGAGGTAACGGCCTTCCTTGAATCCTTTCAACAACTTCACCACTTTGAAGATCTCTTACATCCTCGTGCTTGTCTTCTTTATTTTCAACCCCCTCTAAATCACCGGGTTCATCGCCATCGACATACACCGGCTCTCTGAATACTCTAGTTCTTCTTGGTGGTCTTGAAGGCCCTAATGTGCTATAGTTTCTAGTAGGTCTCACCGGAGTTTTGTGTAAAGATTTTATCGCCCTCCTTGGATAGGTAAAAAAGAAGTTCACACCTTGATTTTTAATAGTGTGCAACTGTGATTGCAATTGCTGAAATTGGTTTCTATGCCTCGTGGGCGGAGGAGGTGGTCTGGGAGGAACTGGCTTAGCTTTTTTTTCTTTCATAACCACTGCATATCCAAAACTGTCTTCAGTAGGGGCAGATGCCAGTGGAACAACATCCACAGGTACAGCCGTCACCACACCGTCATCGGCTATCTGTACAGGTTCATCGTGAAAATATCTATCATCATGAGGCAGATCAGTTGAATCAGCTCCTCTAGACGTCCTGTCCTCATCGGCCAAAGAAGTCCCCCTGGATCTTGATTTTCTGAATGGTACAATTGGTTCCCTATACTGTTCGTGTGCATCAATCTGTAAAAAAACAAAATAAATGTTACAACACAAATCTAAAAAAAATAATTATTTTACTTACAGTAACATTTTAGTTCAAACTTTTTAAATGCATGCTTGTAAAAATAGAAACAAGTTTAGAATTAAGCGATTAATTAAGTGCATAAAACAATTAAAAATTTAAAAAATTAACCAATATTATTTATTTTGCTATCATTAAGCATTTTTAATTCAATTCAGTGCTTATAAAATACAGCTGCAACATCTTAACTGCTGTAATTTTATATGTAGTTTAGTTTTTAGCACTTTTTTAAAATAAATTATGCACAACAAATGGTTTTGCCTTTTATTTTTTTTATTTTAATCTGTAAAAGAGTTACCTCTCTATGCACATCTTCCATACGCATGTCTCCAGTACTTTCCTGAACACTTTTGCTCAGGCTTTTGGAACTTTTCCTCCTTTTAGCAGGAAGGGGAGTTCCGTTTTGGGCTTCGATCCCCTGGCTTCGTGACCTAGCAAGGCTCGGTGTAGACCTCTGCCTAGTATCCGATTTTGATCTGTATTTTCGTGGCGGTTTTCTAATCTCTTCAAATTCTTTCGATCCAAAATCCGGCTCACTCTGCTTCCTTCTGTTCGGCCTCAGAGGAAACGTGTTGAAGCCAGAGTCGACAATTTCTTTTTCAGAGTGAACGGACTTGACCGATTTTTTCCTTTCAGGAGGTTTGGGTATTTCATCAAATCTCATATTCACAGGCGGTCCTTCGTCATCGTAATCCGTCGAATCCATATGAGCCAATGCATTTTTGGGTGATCTAAAAGCATCTCTTATTTCTTTTGAAAGGTATCTGCTCACATCCATATCTTCCCTGCTCAAACCTTTTTGCCTTAAAAAGAACTCATCAGAGTCAATTTCTTCAAGCACCCCAGCTCTTCTTCTCATCGACTCACTTCCAGAACTTTGCTGTTCTTTGTCAGAATCCATAACATCACTTGAACTGTCCATTTTCGCTTTCACCGGCTCCTCGCCTAAACGGAGCGCTCCTGTAATGTAAGAATCGTGGAAAGGCTCAGTATTTTCTTCATAGCCTTCCTCATCTTGGGTGTCCAATTTAGGCTCCATACTGGCTTCATCATCAGCGAACTTTATATCTCTGAATGTTTCAACCCATTTCTCGCTGTGAACCTTACGCCTGTTCGGTGGTGTTGAAGGACTGCTTTCAGTGTCTAAACTGGTCCCTGCTAATTGTTGGGCTCTTTCACGCTCCCTTTTCTTCCTAGTAAGGAACCTAGGGTAGGTTTTAAAGCGAAAATTATGAAATAAATGTTTTGAAGAGTCTGAAGATGTTACAGTTACAGTATCTCTTAAGGGCCTCCTCAAACTGCTCGGGTTTGGCCTTTTTTGCTTTGGACCAGATGGTTTCTTTGTATGCCTATCGAAGGAAAATCTTTCGGGCATTTTAAATTTAGGCCTATCTGGAAAATTGAACTTTGGGCGATCGGTCAGAAACTTAGGCTTCTCGCTCAAAAACTTCGGTTTTTCCGTTAAAAATTTCGGCTTTTCTGTAAGAAACTTTGGCTTTTCTGAGAGAAATTTCGGTTTTTCGGTGAGAAATTTTGGCTTTTCTGAGAGAAATTTTGGCTTTTCTTTCAGAAACTGTGGCCGATCTGGGAAATGAATTTTAGGCCGATCTGGAAAATGTATTTTAGGGCGATCAGGAAATTTCATTTTTGGCCGCTCAGGTAATGATATCTTTGGAGCTGATATTTTACGGAGCTTCTCCCTAAATTCGCCGGCTTGTGATCTAAGCCTGGTCCGCATTCCCCTGGACGTCTTTTCCAATGGAAGTGACTCGGGTCCAGGCGAATCGGGTTGGCTTACGGTTATTGTAATTTCTGGTGTGCGCTCTCTGACATCCGCCCTTTCCTCAGGATAATAATCTTCGGCTTTTCGTTGTACCTCATGCACTGTCAGTTCTTTGTTTTCATACCTATCAGGATTGATTTCCTCATCGGAATCACCGTGTAAAGGGATGATGACGGCATTTTCATTCGGTATCTTTATGTACCTTCTCTCGAACAATTTTCTTGGTGTTGCAGGACGAGGCTCTGATTCTAGTTCGCTAACGTTGAGGACAGGAGGAGGTGGAGGTTCTTTCGGATTGATTGGTTCGTATTCGTGGTCTCTGAAACAAAATAAAAACACCAATTAGTGCTAAGTATTATAAAACTGATCAAAATAATTGATTTGTATGTTTTATCTTCTTCTATGCTCGATAGACCTAAGATAAATCTTGGAAACAGCCTTTTCATAGTGCAACGCTTTCTTAGAAAATCAGGAAAAAAACTGATCGATCGGTAATAACAAAATGGGGGCGTCGGTGGCCGCAACGGTTATACGGCGCTCAACACTGTAAGGTAAAGGTCCCGTGTTCGAATCCAGCGGCATTCGAACCCGACATACTTACAAATGGTTTTTTTTTCAAAAACTCCGGCACCACGAGGGTTTATATGACCTCTGCTGTTGCGAACCCTCGTAAGAAAAAAAACAAACAAACAAAAATCGTTGACAATAGGTCATTTTGTAAATTAATCACGAATCTAATTCAACATTATGTCTCAATAATGTTTCGGGGTTGTTGACTCTATTTCCCCTCTTTTTGAGAACAGAGAGTACTGCTTTTGGCAGGCTCTGGCACATGTGAGTTCTCTTCAAACTAAAGCAGTTCTGACCTGCTCCTTATCAAATCTTAAAATCCTATCTAACCGACTGCTGCTTCAGAATGGGATGCAGCAATCAGTTTTAGGAAGGCAAACCTTTATCGTGCTAACCTTCCTATACCAACACCAATCCTTACAACCCACGCGGACTATTGCAATTTTATCTCTTAAATCCAATCCATCCAAGCCGCCTTCGATATCCAGGAGCGTGTTGAGCTTATTGAAAAATGAGGCAAAAGCGGAAGATGAAACTGAACTAGGACAAATGTACCCAAATTACGTTCACACTAAACAGTCTTGCTCAGATCAATTAATTTAAAGATACCGGGTATTTTTATATAAACAATTTTAAGTCTTATACATCTAAGATCACTTTACTTCTCAATGAATGATACCCTAGTTGGACCGAGGCATGCCTTTTCGGGTTTACCTCAGGGGGCGGTTCTTAGCCCAATATTATTTTTAATTTACACAGCGTCCCTTAGACAATTGCAAACACTTAACATCAGAATATCTCAGTTTGCAGAAGATATAACCATCTTCACAGGTGGACAGTGTGTACCTTACCTGGCGTTTGCAATTCAACCAGTAGCCGGAAAATTCTTCAAGTGGTGCATGGAACTGGGATTTACCATATCTGAGGACAAAATACCTACCGCTACAAAATTGCGATCCCAAAGATGTTAGACCTAGGCAGCTTTACAATAAAAACTTGCTCTTCATTCAAATTTTTGGGAGTGGTTGTTGATAGAAAATCATTAAGGAAACCCCAAATTGAATATGTAGAGAAAAAATATGAACAAGCCCTAAATGTCCTCAAATATGTGTCTAGAATCAAATATGGTGCTCATTCGTGCATCTGTTTATCGATGTATAAATTCTTAGTGTTATCCAGAATTGATACGGAAGCATCTTCTATGGGAATGCGGGCAAGACCCATCTTAGATTAGACAGACTCCAGCATAAAGCTGCAAGGTGTTCCCTAGGTCCTATGGCTTCCACCCCCACTAATGCCCTAACAGTAGAATCCGTTCTTATGCCACTACATTTGAGGAGGTCACATAGAGACGCTTAGGAATGCCAGAGTCAATCATTTGTTGCCTTGAAACAGGAACATATCCCGATGCGAGAATATTGAATACCGACGGATCGAAATCCCCCATGGGAATGGAGCCGCAACCCGAGACCTCCTTCTCTCAACCCTACAACCAACTCGGGTGCCTAGCATAAGCTAGTTTCTCATAGCTTTGTCCGCTGGGTGCAGTACTGGCAGTAATATTAGTGTTTTGTCCGGGACTTTGTTCCGCTAAGAACAATTTGTAATGTGTACAAATTTATGTGCAGGATACAAATAAAAATTACACAAACAAATAAAATAAAAAGAAATGTCTCAACTACTAGGGTTTTGTTTTTTAATGGATGACTCTCAAGTTTGCCCTTCATGAAGGTTATCATAAAAGTAAAAGGAAGTGGTACATTCAGCCATTATCCTCTGAGGTAATTATGCGTATCTTGCTCTATTAATATTTAATTAGAGGATAATAAAACCGAGAGACTTTGCAAGAAGCCATTGCCCTTTTTATTACTTTGTGATTTGTGAGATATTCTCTTCGGTGTGTCGTTGTTAAAATATAAATACTTGTAATGTGGTTAATATGCCATTATAAATTTATACTTTTCCATATTTAAAATCATCCATGTCCACTAGTGTGCTCAGTTATTCTTACTTTCCCATATTTAAAATCATCCATGTCCACTAGTGTGCTCAGTTATCCTTTTTTATAGTAGTCTGTATAGTAAAACTTCTCCATACAAATTCTTTATAAATAGATAACCGTGGATAATGAAAACTTGTTGATAATACATATTATGAATAAATTTGATCCTACCTAGCCATGGTATCCGAGTTGCGAGAAATTGTTGACACACGTAGACCGTCTGACTGTACTTGCCAAGTATCTGACCTGCTTTAAATTTAGAACTTGACCACCTCAAGCGGCTCATAGTCATCCCTTCTGCAAACGCACTTTTATTTATAAAACGGATCATCCAGGGGAGTCACCGGCCGGGCAGGGGAAATTTGATCGTCACATTCATTATATTGTCCAATAACGTCCAGTAAGGGCGTTGTGAATAAACTTTATTGATTTTTAAAGCTTTTATGCCTTTTCGTATATTTCGTTTTCTCTCACAATCTTCGAACGTTAATTGTGTCAAGGCCTTGTTAGCGCCGAGCTGTGTCTTGTTTTGCGAGAACGAAGTTAATTCTTTCCTCGTCGATTTTCGCCTCAGACATTTGTTTCTTACGCATTTATATAATAACTTTTTATTTACTTATTTACTTCGATCTATTTTACTTCGAACTATGCTACGTTTCGATGAGCATCAATTTTTTTTTAATTGTAAGAAATTTGTATCACACCCACCAGGCATACACACAGGGCGTTTATATATTATGCTTATTTTATCTATTGTTTAAACAGTTTTATATGTTTGTATTGGACATTGAATGTTAACACAATTTTTGGCTTAGAGAGAGAAAGTAAAAGAGAGAGAGAGAGAGAGAGAGAGAGAGAGAGAGAGAGAGAGAGAGAGAGAGAGAGAATGTGGAATAATTGTAATATAGTTCTAATCTAAAGATGCATAGGAAAAGTGAGTAGAAGTAAAAGTGTTAGAGAGATATAGGAACAGAGAGAGTATGAGAAATCTAACAGAAAGAGAGAAAGATATACAAGTAAAGAAAAATACCAGAGAGAGAGAGTGTGTGTGTGTGTGTGAGAGAGAGAGAGAGAGAGAGAGAGAGAGAGAAGAGGTAGGGAGAGAAAAAGGAGGAAAGAAAAGAGGAAGAGAGTGAAAACGAGGAGGAAATGGAGTGATAATGAGAGAGAGAGAGAGAGAGAGAGAGAGAGAGAGAGAGAGAGAGAGAGAGAGAGAGAGTGAGAGATGGAAGTGCCAGGAAATGAAAGAGAGAGATCGAGAGAGAGGGAGAGAGAGAGAGAGAGAGAGAGAGAGAGCCAACGAAAGGGATAAAAACAAAGCACAGACCTGTGAAAACTCAATCATTTAATTTTATTACATTTCCAAATTAATGATAATTTTGAAGCCAAAACTATTTTTTAATTTTTAATAATAATTATTTAGGGGCGTCGGTGGCCGCAACGGTTTAGGCGTTGCCACGGCGCTCATAAGTAAAATTCACAGACAGGAAGAAAATAAGTTTTTCTAAAGCATCACCGGACAGTGAACCCTGTAATTAATTTGTCCATCCAACATTTGTAAAATAAAATATATAAAGCGTAAGGTAAAGGTCCCGGGTTCGAATCCAGCGGCCCTGCAGTCGAACCCGACATACTTACAAATGGGCTTTTTTTTTTAAATACCGGCACCCCGAGGGTTTGATATAACCTCTGCTGTTGTGAACCCCCGCAAAAAAAATTCCTTAAGAGATTAATTCATTTTCCTGCCTTAAACTTTCTCGATGGACATCAAACTCAATGTTTACAAATTAACCATAGTTGAGTTTGTGAATGATTATAAACGCAAGGTTCGCAAAAATTGAAAGAAAACCAAACGTATCACATTTATCTGCAATTCTAGTGAGCTGACAAACATTTTTAGCTCAACCTTGACTGTCCTGACGGTTTCAATTATTACTGACACGACTTAAGTAAGGAAAACAAATTGTGTAATGGTATGCGTTGTTTTCGGTGAAAAGGGTCCCAAATCGCGTTTAATACTGGAAAAATGAATGCTGTTAAATATCAACAATCTTTTGTCATTTATTACATTGTTGGGAAAAGATCAAATTTTTCAACCAGACAACGCACCGATACACACAACAATAATGGTTGGAGGAATATAGGCTCAATCTTTTGGTCTTTCTAGCGCTTAGCCCAGAACTTAATCCCATAGAAAATTTATAGGAAATCTTGGCTACGGATGTCTATGATTTCCAAAAGCTCGAAATCCAAATATCAGTGAACTTAAAGAATCACAAGCTTGGGAAAACATACCAGAGAGCACTTTGATAAATATGATAAAAAGCGTTCCTTTAAAAGCCAGTAGAGATGATTAAAAAACACGATAAATATTCTTATTATTAAAACAAATTAACGCTTTAAAGTGTCAAAAGATGTTTGAGTTTATACTTTTTCACGCTTTTTTTAATATAAATATCTTGATTAACTTACTTTCTGGTGCAGTGTGATTTTTTGCCCAATAACATTTTCGTGTTATCTTACAAGTTATTTTTGTAAAAGATAATAATTTTGTCTAATGGAAAACGAAATAAAAGATAAGGAAAAGTTGACAAGATGGTTATAAAGACTTTACTTTTAGTTTGTATTTTTTCACAAGACTGAACACCTTACAGGCACAATAAAACATTAAAGATCATTAATCAGATTATTAGATTATTAATCATCAAAGTCTTGTCTATAGCTTTCTAGGAACATTTGTAAATGTTATTGCTAATCTAATGAAAACAATTATTCTATCACGTAGTAAGATTGTGCAAAAATATATTTTAATCTATCAATAAATTACTTTGTTCCTACACGAGAAAAATAAAATATAAATACTACTTTGATCAATAATGTCCTAAGTTGGTTCTCTGCCAGTACATGGCAGATTCACAGACAGGAAGAAAATAAGTTTTTCTAAAGCATCACCGGACAGTGAACCCTGTAATTAATTTGTCCATCCAACATTTGTAAAATAAAATATTAGAAATGAATAATAATATAACCTAGAATAAATATTAGATATTGTTGTAACAAATAACAATACGTTGTAGGGAATCAAGGTGGCAATTGCGGCTTTATTGCTTTATTATTATTTGTTTAATTTTTAATTATTCGTTTATTTTTTTGATGGGGTGGATAAGACAAGGTTCAGCTCTTGGCCGGTTTCAATGATTATTGAGCTTGATTTCAAAGTTGAAACCATCAGATAATTACGTTCATTACGTATTTACAAAGAGTAATTTTATATTCAAATTAGAAAGTAAGTTAAAGTCAATAAATTAAGAAAAATGTTTAATTAATCTTTTTTATTTATTTTCACTGTATTATGTTTTAGCGCTGTAATTTTGGTAGATTATGAGGATTATTAAAATTTTTATGATTTAGAAAATTTTATTTTATGCTATTGAAAGATAAAAAATTTGTACAATGGGTTATATGATTATTTTATTTTCTGTGAAGGTACGTTCATTTTTATCCCATCCCTCACTCCCTCTTTCTCTATTTTCTGTTTTCTCTCTTTATCACTATTACACTCATTCTCTCCCGCTCTCTCTGTTTCCGTCTCTCTCATTCCTTTTTATCTTTCTCTTTTTCTAATACTCTCATTCTCTCTCACTCTCTTTTTCTTTTAATCTCTGTCTGTCTGTCTGTCGCTCGCTCGCTCTCTCTCTCTCTCTCTCTCTCTCTCTCTGTCTGTCTCTCCTCTCACTCTCTCTCTATCACTATCTTTTTTCTCTATTTATAACTATTGCTCCCATTCTCTACCGCTCTTTCTGTTTCGTCTCTCTCATTCCTTTTTATCTTTCTCTTTCTCTATTTCTCTCCTTCTCTATCACTCTCTTTTTTTATCTATCTCTATCACTATTACTCTCATTCATCCCTCACTCTCTCTCTCTCTCCCTTTCTTTCGTTTTCTCTCTTTCTCTTTTATTGTTATCTCTCTCTTTCAATATTACACACATTCTCTCTCACTTTCTCTTTCGCTCAATCATTCACTCTCCCTCTCGCTTTGTTTTGCCCCTTGTCTCCCCCCTTCGCTCTCTGTCTCAGTCTATCTCTCTTTTCTTTTTATCGTTCTCTTTCACTTTTACTCTCATGCTCTCTCACTCTCTCTTTTCTTTATACCCCTCTCTATCACTATTACTATCATTGTCTCGTACAATCATTCATTTTCCTTCACTCTCTCTCTCTCTTACTCTGTGTCCCTCTCCCTCTCGTTCCCTCTTATTTTGAACTCTCTCTTCTCTATTACACTCATTTTCTCTCACTCTCTTTTGCACACTCATTCACTCACTCTCTCTCTCTCTCTCGCTTTATTTCGCTCTGTATCTGTCTGTCTGTCCCTCTCTCTCTCTCTCTCTCTCCCCCTTATTTTATCCCTTTCTTTCTTCTACTTTTATCGTTTTTCTTCTTCTATTTTTGTCTTTTTTTTCTCTCTTCTAACGATCACCCGTTCTCCTCTCTATCATTTTTGCCTTATTTCCCCTCCCTCTCATTCTCTCTCTCACTCACAATCTCTCTCTCTCCCTCTTTCTTGGTCTAACTCTGTCTCTCTCCTTTCCTTCCTTTTATCTCTTTTTCTAATATAATAGCGATTGTTCAAGCTCAGTTTTTTTAATGAATATCCACAATCGTAATATTGTACATAGTCAATACATACACTCGTATATAACGCAAAGGAATGTATGCATATATTTATGACTTACACAACAATAACAATTAACAGATGAAGAATATGGAATATTGGTTACGAACTATTGGAACAGCGTCTTGTGAGCGTTCCTTAATTGACTTTTGTAATATTCAATTACAATACTCAAAGCTTGAAAATCATGTCGTGAATCATTCGAATTTATCTTGTTTTTATGCAAGGTTTCCTTAATCAGAAAACATTCTGATTTCTAGTTTTATTACGTTAGAATGCGTTTTTTTTTATTTGATAAGGAAACTGACGAATCTTTTGTTTCTTAGTAAATAAACGTTATGTAATCTTTCCTTGTGTTGGAATTGAATGGTATCTGATTTTAAACTATTTAAATAGTGAATAAAAGTATTTTTTTAGGAGTTAAAAACTAGAGAACTAGTGTAGAAATGAAACATCATTCTATGAAACCAGATCTGAAATTGTTTGTATATGACAAAATACCTATTAAAAAGTTATTTTTCATCAAAATTACAAGCAATTTATCCTTATAGGACATAAAAAGAAAGAAAACCTTCAAAAATCTTTTCTCAAATGTTTGCAGGTAGATAATTTTTAAACAGGGATCTTCATTTTTTCAATACTTCTCATATATTAATGTTTGTTTTTTGTAATAAAATGTGAACGAACGATAAAATAACTGACCTACTGGGTTTTAAACGTCCTGTATGTACAGATATTATCTTCGTATCATCCTCACAAATAATAATGGTAAATTGAAATTAATTAAGGTTTTTAGTTGAGATAAAAAAGTCAGTGCCAAGAGCGGGATTCGAACCCATGACCTTCGGCTAGATACGCCGCTGCTCTACCACTTGAGCTACTTCGATCCACTCGGACACTAACTTCCGATCTCAACCCAACGTTTCGAATTTTCCCTCCTTTTTGCCAATTTTTCAAATGTCGTGTAATGTATTTGATTCGCGGCGACAAATGAAATAGCCACGGAGAGCTTTAGTGAAGATATACTTCGTTTAGCTTATTAAATCCACTAGTTTTCGTGGTCCGCTTGACCAATTAATATCTTTCAATTAATTGAGGTAATTGAGATAAAAAAGCTAACCTAGATAGCTCAAGTGGTAGAATAGCGGCGTATCTAGCCGAAGGTCGTGGGTTCGAATCCCGTTCGTGACACTGACTTTTTTATCTCAACTAATAACCTTAATTAATTGAAAGATATCAATTGGCCTAGGCGACCACGAAAACTAGTGAATGTAAATTTAAACCTCATCCGTTGAATTCAATTGTTTCACGTATTTTTAATTCACCGTTTAATCGATTTTCCTGTAACCGAATCAGGTGATAATAATAAAAACGTGGCCTAGAATTGACAAGACTCTTAATTACATACAATTCTTTAATAGGCTAAAATGATTTCTCTTGCGAAACAGCAGCCTATAAACTTATGAAATATAACTAAATAGTAATTAATTTAAACATATTAAGCATATTATCTGCACCTAAGGTCGTCAGAGACTTGGCGATTAAAGAATAAATTATGCAATATGCTAGGTAGGCATAATCTGACGGTTAGTCTTTCCCACACCTTGAAAAACTCGTTATTACTCCTATTGACAATTGTTAAAGGGGCAATTTGAAAAGAATTCGCCTTGAACGTAAAGAAGAAAATGAAAGGAAAAAACAATCAGATTTAAGAGTTAAAATTGTGAAGACGAGGCAAAATTATCAACTGTTTAATGTTATATTATTCACAATATGAACCAAAATCTTGTCTCTTTTTGCATATCGATGCTGTTTTATTTTTGTTTATGTTAGTAAAGCCGAAATAAAACTACAACAAAGATTCTGAAAGTCAATTTTAGACGTCTCAATTTTAAAGATAGGTTTTTTTTCAATCTCGGTGTATTAATCGTATCGATTCAGCTTTTTGCCAGCTTAGTGTAACTTTTGATTTAACATCGTCTAGATTAAGATTTAAAATATGACAGATGTAAAATGAACCCTGCATAAAATATTGCGAGATGTTTAGAAAATAGCAAAAATTGGAAAAAAAAGGAGAGGCACTGTACGTTGAATTGGTTATGAACTGCCTCCTCAGAGCGAAACATCAATTTAAATGACCCAACCAATTGCATTGACCAAGGACAAACGTAGTCCGGAGGAAACGCATTTTGTCTGTGATCCGGCAAAATTGCTTATCTAGGGCTGTAAAGATGGATGTAAAAAAAATTCAAGCCTGGCATTCCTTTTGAAGCATATAAGTAAATCTCAATGATATTATTATTACATTTTATTAGGTTTCGTGGTCCGCTTGACCAAATAAATTCTTTTCTGACTTTTTTACCTCAACCAAAAACCTTAATTAATTGACAAGAATTGAAATTCATTAAAGCTCTCCGTGGCCATTTCATTTGTCGCCGAGAATCAAAGAGATTACACGACATTTGAAAAAATAGCAAAAAGGAGGGAAAATTCAAAAGATACGGTTGAGATAGTGTCCGAGTGGATCGAAGTCAAGCTAGCTCAAGTGGTAGAGTACCGGCGTATCTAGCCGAAGGTCGTGGTTTCGAATCCCGCTAGTGACACTGACTTTTTTATCTCAACTAAAAACCTCAATTAATTTAAATTACAATTATTATTTGTGAGGCTGATACGAAGCTAAATATCTGTACATACACGGCGTTCAAAATCCAGTAGGTCAGGTATTTTATCGTTCGTTCACATTTTATTACAAAAAACAAACCGTAATATATGAGAAGTATTGAAAGAAATGAAGATCCAGCTCGTGACACTGACTTTTTTATCTCAACCAAAAACCTTAACTAATTGAAAAGTTATTATTATTTTAAACAAAAATCTTGTTTTAATTTTGTTTTTAATTAATTAACATGAAAGGCAAGGTTTAACGAAGCTTAAAAGTTTATTTATAGACGTTAAAATGCTATTTGTTTTGAAAGGCCGCGTTCGAAAGGAAAAACCTGGCAGCCGAATAGGAATACTATCTGGACATGAGTATTTTCGCTGTAAATTAAATCATTAAATACTTTATTAAAAACTTTGCTGCATTATCAACATTGTTTTGCTATAAGATGCCGAATTACTAAGGATCGTCAAATTTATAACTATAAAGGCACTAAATGCGTATCATTTCAAGCCTGGGATGCCAAAATATACTATTGTGTAGGAAAACACAAGATTGACTTACAATGGGTTCCCGGACGTTGAAATACAGAAGGGAATGAACATAGTGAAAAAAAGAGTAACCTTCTCATCCATGCGGCAAAATCATGCAATGCACTGGAGTATGTGCGTAAGTAGAAGCGGGAAAAATGGCTTGAGAAATAGAAAAACTCTACCACTAGACAAATCATCATGTATGCGGCAAGCTAAGAAAATTATAAATTAATAATTAATTAATCCTCAAATTGATAACGGCAAACGAAGTACAAAATCCACAAATAAATTTTTATGAATTTCCAAAGTTATTGTATAAACGTTTAAATACGATTTACTTGGTAAGACGCTAGATGTGACTACTACAGGAGTTAATCCTATATTTCAAATTTGACTAAAAAGTCCCTATTGTCGAAAGTCTGATTCTCGATTTCACTTTTCAGGTGGCTTCAACCTTTCGCAGCTTGTCATAAAGTCAAATATATCGTATCACATAAAATTTTGATGATACTGTAATTTTGATTATACCAACAGAAAGAGCATTAAAACATTCTGTAAGATTCATCAGTTTCTTAATTTATTGTAACGTTAAAAAATCAAAATAAAAAATATCTAAGAACTTTTACGATTGTCAATGTTCTTGTCTATGATTATTCGGAAATCGTGAGATGCGGTCTGGTGTGACGTAGGTTTTAGAAAAACATTTTCTTTATCGTGCCTACGCTTCGATCTTTCAATTAATTAAGGTTTTTAGTTAAGATAAAAAAGTCAGTGTCACGAGCGGGATTCGAACCCATGATCTTCGGCTAGATTCGCCGCTGCTCTACCACCTGGGCTATCGTGACTTCGATCCACTCGGACACTAACTTCCCATCTCAACCCCAACTTTTGAATTTTCCCTCCTAAAACCTAATAAAACTTATTACCATTTTTTTAAAATTTATTTCGTTTTATTGCAAATATATTTCCAGCCATGGTATGGCTCCTCCTCAGTACATTTACAAACCTCTTGACTGTTATAGTGTAATTGCATTCTTAATTTTCTTCATGCTTAAATATAACTTTGTAGAATAGTTGAGCTGGTTCAGTGGCTCCATTACTGTATCACTAAAACTTTCGAAAGTTTTTAAATGTACTGAAAATCACAGTGTGGCTAGAAATATTTAAAAAATAAATAAACTGATTACTTAAAATCAAACCCCATACCAGTCTTGTTAATAATTTTGATAGAATATACATTATTGTTATTATTTTTATCTTAACCAATACCTTACATAAAAATTAATTAATTGAAAGAGGTTATTTGGTCAACCGGACCACGAAATATAATGGATTTGGATTTAAATTGTTATTATTATTGTATATTCTTTAATGTAAATAACATAAATTTTACGGTCAAAGTTTTATAATAGAGATGTAGAGTAGAAAATGGATAGGAAGCTACAGAGTATTGTATGTCAATCAGTAGTTTAAAACCGGAAGCAACTGATTTTTACATCTCCGCAGTAGAAATGACAGTGAATGAAAACAATAGAGTGCAAATCAAAATAGATGCTTTATTTTTACTTGCTTAAATAAAACCTTTCCTAAACATTCCGTTGTAACGTGACTTAACTATTTAAATAATAATTAAATATTTCAGAAAACGGCAGGTATATAAAAGTTTTCTTTGTCGTAAAAGTCAAGATTAGCAATTAACAGAATTGTACCTTTCTTTATACAAAAATCATGCTGACTTTGTGATTACCGATTTATATAAGTTCAGATCTATACACGCATGTCCATTCATACGCGCGTGTACAATGTTGAGTAGTCCACCGGCAATGTCATTTGCAAATGCTTTTGTCATTTACAAAAAAATTATCACCCCTGGGTCTTACATGTCCAGCCTCCGAAGTTGGGCTCCAAGCGGTCAGCTAGGGGACATAGGTCATTTTAGACCCAAGTTAGATCCTAAATCCATCCAGGACAGGAGAACCATATACTGCCCTGCTCAAGGACAATTCTCATGTGGTATTCCTACGATCTCTCTATCCAACCCTTCAACCACTATTAGACAGACTATTATCAAATATTTATTATTTTACTATCTTTATATAGGTGTGTTTACCTCCTGTTCCTTACTATTTTATTTTTTTATTTATTTATTTTTTTATTGGGGAGTTTTTAGTAAAACTTTTATTTTTTGACTAGTTTCTCATGAATTGAAAAATGTTGAGCCAACTCTCCAGGATAACAGGTACGGACAGGAACTTAACTAATTCAAATAGCAAGGTGCTCATCAATGTACATTTTTCGAACGGGTTATGGGCGCTGAATTCAACAGTTTTTAATTTGAAGCCACTGTTCACGCAATTCGCAATAATCCTTTTCCGAACACTGTTTTTCGGGTAAACGAAATCTTCTTCAACGTTCATCTTTCGGAATTGAGAATTCAAATACTAGTCGTGCTCAATCGCAGTCCTCGTATCGAATGGCATTACGCTCTCTATATGGAGCCAAGAAATTGCACCTTTCGACTAAGTGGGACCGAGCAATACGCCGGATACGCCAGCTTTGGTCAAAAAGTTATTGCCCGCGTGTCAACCTCGCATGGCCTATTCTTCACCGGGTCTATCCATTCTTTTACGAGTCTGGTTCTCCGAGGCCACCTATCAACAGTGCATACGCAAGACCTTCTCTGCCGATCCGATCCTATATGTTTTATTTTTATTACTGCTGTTATTATTATTATTTTTTACTATGTTTGTAAAACTAAATTTATTTCTAAGAGATGTAATTGTAAGAGGGCTTTAAAGACTATTTGTACCTTTAAAGTAAGTAAAAATAAATTATTAATCTCGAGGTTTAAAATCAACTAATGCTTTGTTATTAAATGTTTTGATTTATAAATTAATTCAGCTCGGGGCTGTGTGAATATTTAATTGATTTAATAACACACTTAAAATTCGTTATTGCGTTGTCACTGTCGTAAATCGTTAGATGAAATTCGGCTATATCCCGTTTCTCCTACCCGTTTTTTGATCCTCTCTTTCTCACTTAACACGATTAGCACAGTTTGCGTGTTTTGTTCTCGGCCTTCTTTTAATACGACTAAAAATGTTAGCCAGATTATTTTCGGGAAGCCCGAAAACCACAAGAGTCTCAATTTTCATATCCGAACATACAGACTATAGCTAATGTAATTTGTAAAATTATATTTTCTAAATTTGGAAACTAAACAATAAAACCGTAATTAAGAATAAATGATCATTGGGAATAGTGAGATGCGGTCTGGTATGATGTAGGTTTCAGAAAAACATTTTCTTTATCGTGCCAACGTTTCGATCTTTTATTGAGATCATCTTCAGGGCCTGGGATTTACAAACAATGTTTACATTTAACAAATACATACACGCCTCCTCTTATGCGCGTTCGTTGCCCTCCTGCCAAACCCAGACAACATCCACCGTTTTTCTGAAGCTTTAATAAATAAAAAATCGATACTAAATTCGGCGAAATTTTTGCTATCTTCTTATCAATTCTACTCTATATTGATCAAATATAAAATAAAAGGCTTAGATTTAATATTCACTTCACAGGTTAATATTTTTCATCAATAAGTAAGATGGTATGACAGACTCGGATTTAGAACGAAAAAAAAATGGTTTCCTACAAGAAAGTGTAGGAATCACAAATCAGATCAAGCATGCTTTGATAATTCTTAAATCATAGATGCTAACTAATCCAATGGTGATAAGATAAAGACGATAAAACGCTTTCTCACGCAACTTGAAATATTATTTTAGTTCGTTAGTTAGTTTCAGAATAATTTTTTGCAGGTTTTTGGTCTGAACTGGCTATATAAAATAAAAAATAATACCAAGTAATTAAGGTTTTTAGTTGAGATAAAAAAGTCAGTGTCACGAGCGGGATTCGAACCCACGATCTTCGGCAGATACGCCGCTGCTCTACCACCTGAGCTATCGTGTCCTCGATCCTCTCGGACACTAACTTCCCATCTCAACCCCACCTTTTGAATTTTCCCTCCTTTTTGCCATTTTTATCTCAATAAAAGCCTTAATTAATTGAAAAATATTAATTGGTTGAACGGAAAACTAGTGAATTTAATAAGTTTAAATGAAGTATACCTTCACTAAAGCTCTCCGTGGCCATTTCATTTGTCGCCGAGAATCAAATAGATTAGACGACATTTGAATAATGGCGAAAAGGAGAGAAAATTCAAAAAGGTGGGGTTGAGACGGGAAGTTAATGTCCGAGTGGATCGAGATCACGATGGCTCAAGTCGTAGAGCAGCGGCGTATCTAGCCGAAGATCGTGGGTTCGAATCCCGCTCGTGACACTGACGTTTTTATCTCAACTAAAAACTTAATTAATTGGAAGATATTAATTGGTCAAGCGGACCAAGAAAACTAGTGAATTTAATAATACCAAGGATCATTAATAGAAAACCAAAAAAAGGAAACATTCCTTTATTTTTGAAAATTAATTAATTAAAGTATAATAGATTTTTTAATTAAATAATATTCATAATTCATAAATAAAGAAGCTTATACATAAAGAGAAAAAAAAAGAATTATTTTGTTACGTTTTGAAACAAATACATAAATGTAACGAAAGTTAGTTTAAAACACGATTTTAATGAATAAAGTAAAATAATTAATCGTTTAGTCTGATGATTCGGGGGCCGTATCGAAAATTATTATTAGATGGGAGATTTAGGTCGGGTTATTTTGAGATTGTAAGTAAGTAAACATTGGAACGGAGACAAAACCAATGATTTTTTTTACCCCTAGGCATTGCGAACAGCATAAATTGTAACAAATTACAAATCAGTTACAAGTTGGGTTTAAAAAATGTTTTTCCTTCAGGGATTTAAATCTTGGTTGTCTGTAAAATTACTTTTTTTATTCTATTCGATGGTAAACATGAAGATAACGTCAAAAAGTAACAGTTTTTTTTAAATTGGACACATTGATAAACGTAAAAATTTATCCATTTTTTAAAATTCTTAGTGTCCAAAGCTCCTAGAGCCTAAGGTTCGTGAAAAAATAACAGTTTGATTTGTTTGGAATATAATTGCACAGGCCTTAGAAATGTTAATAATCCGGAAACAAAAAGACAAAATATTTTCTTTATATAGGCCAGATCATCTAACATTGGAAAAAGTCAACCTCAACAGAACGTGTCATTGAGAAATCATGCTATGAATTAAAAAAAAAAAAATAATAATAATAACCCAAATTCTACTTGCAAACTGCCCTATCATCACTACTAACTTGTATTCAACCAGAACAGGAATAAAACATGAACGTGTGTGTGTGTGTGTGTGTGTGTGTGTGTGTGTGTGTGTGAGAGAGAGAGAGAGAGAGAGAGTGAGAGAGAGTGTGTGTGTGTGTGTGCGTGTGCGTGTGCGTGCGCCTTCTCATTTTTTCTGTATTGAATTGAACTTACAAATACTTCTCACATTTCCATTGTGAACGATGAGGTACACTTTAATTTAAGGCATACAAATTAGAAAATAAATTATTTATTTTGCACACAACGCGAAGAAATTTCGTCCAATAATTTGGTTTTCGCAAGACGACTAAAGCACAGAAAGCCCCGGATTTTCCTCACCTAAAACTAGCTCTTGTGTAAATTTGGAAGAACAACATTAGTTGCAAACTCCCCTCAAGACATAGTGTAGTAATTATGTTCGTTTTGAAAGATTGTCAAGAGCACGACTGAGCGCTGGCCCTCCGAGGATCTGAGGCGCAAGGAACGGATCGCGCTAATCCGTTTGAGGATAGGCCAAACTTGATTGACACACGGACACCTGCTTTCGGGAGAAACCCTGCCGCGCCTTGGCCCATTACAGGGAGCGAGTAGGCATGGCGCCCGACAAAAGACAGTCCTTGGGCACGACAGTCTTCGGTGCCATGTTAAGATTTTTTAAGGGGGTGTTTCCTCATTTGTAAATATTGCAAATACACGTACTTGTGTAGCTCTAGTGCGTATGTTCCTATTTCTTTTTTGTGTATATAGGTGTTTGTTTATGAGCAGTGTGTTAGTGTTAATGGACAATTAATGCGAGGGCCGATGGCGGAATAACAAATAGCTCCCCAGAGTGCGTTGAATTTACAGGATGATATGAATCCATCCCTAACCTCAAAAAAAAAGAAAAGAATAAATATATACTTGCACTATTTCGGTTTCAAATCCAAATTAAAACCGTTTAATAAATTCATTCAAAATTCCCTTAAGTTTTTATTTTTTATTATCATTAATCGTACCATTCCTTCAACTACGATTTTTTCTTTCCTTCATCCATTGCTTCATCTTTAAAAAAGTAATTAAAAAAGAATTACACCACTGAAAACGATATTAAATGGAGTAAGTTTTCTGAAATTTGCTGGTTTCTACGTTTGGAAATAGTAGTTTGGAATCACCATAGTAAGATTTTTAAATTTGAAAAAAAAAAATTATTTTTCAAAGTTCTGGCCACCAAAACGCTTATTACACAAAAGTTCACAAGTTTAGTTATTGATCACATCTTATTGCAAATCTAACATAGTCTTCAATGGTATCAACGGATTTGTATGAAACCTTTTAGTTATGGTGTAATCATTGTTTATTTGAAGCAAGGTCGTGAAATCTTAAAAAATCAGAAAAACTGAAATAACTCTGAAACTGTTGATTATATATATATATATATATATATATATATATATATATATACATACATATATACACACATACATATATATATATATATAGTGTCCGAGTGGATCGAAGTCACGATAGCTCAAGTGGTAGAGAAGCGGCGTATCTGGCCGAAGGTCGTGGGTTCGAATCCCGCTCGTGACACTGACTTTTTTATCTCTACTAAAAACCTGAATTAATTGAATTATATAAATATTTTGTATTAATTAAAATGAATTCTATTTCATAATATATAAATAGAATTAATAGATTTCATTTAGGGAATTCATTTTCAACGTTGGCTATATTAACTACTTGAATTTTAATTTATTTGAGCTAATACATTGGTACATGACGTAAATTTATATTTAAAGATAAATTAATTCAACAGACTTGAAGAAATGTAAAACAAAATTAAATTCTTGTTCACTTAAGAAAATGTCCAGTCCACATATTCAGTGTACTTTTATATTAATGGAAATAATTATAATTTTGTATCGAAGAAAAATTAATAATTTATGCGATAGTTACTTAAAACCCAGACAACAGAGGTGACCGCTGATAATTAAATTTATTAATTAATTGCCGGTTAAATCGATGTGATGTAAACTTTATAATAGCAGTAATCTAAATGATTACAAAGGTTAAAAAGGAAAATTGAGAAAATTTCACTAACTACAAAGAAACAAATAGGCTAACTGAAAATATATTTGAAGTTGTATGAATTACTTTAGCGTTCTGAAATATAATGCACACCTCGCTAGATAAATTTAGACTAAGGAAATGATGTTTTGGCACAAAGAGTCCTGTTCCAATTTATAAATTATGTTAAAGAGTCTGCTTCATTTGGAAGGTTGTTTTTGTAAATAAATTTTTAATATAGAAGAACTGTTAGTAATTAAATCAATGTTAGTAGTTTTTGAAGGAAAAATTAAGTGAAAGACTTTCAAGAAGACATGTAAGGTTTTGACAGATCGTATAAGAGATTTGAAGTATAAATAAAACGGGGCAGAGCTCCAAACACGGGGGCTGAAAAGGGTCGGCCCGGGGGCCAAAACTTCATTTTTAACGAATTGACAAAAGGGGGATGACGGCGAGGTAGTCCGATCCGTCTTCCCTCCGTGGCGGGTTAGCAGGACTTACCCCATGGTTGGCGTTCGGCTTAGCGGTGGGGTCCCGACCAAAGATCGCCTCTCCGGGAGTGGGTCAGTGCTCTGAAAATACTGGCATCCGCAGCGGACACTGCTCGAACTCGCAGATCTGGACCTCTGCATGGGGAGGCAGATGTGTCCCGCTTCACACCCCCACTTCTCCGGCAACGCACCTTTCCGATTCCGGACCCTGTGCCGTTCTACGTCCGAATGGAGTCCTCTCTCCTCTATGGCACTCTTTTTAGCACTTCCTTCAATGAACGCTACAACAACGCTGCGGACGGATGTTTTTTAATTAATTCGAAAATACCTGCCTTAATCTGTTGGTGGGAGAGAGAAAAACAAAAATTCTGTCTAGTTGAACAAAGGTGGAACGCGTTATAATACCATATGTGTAAACTTTTCACGAGAAAAATCAGGGTAAACCGGCAGGTTCATCGATCTCAAACTGTTCGTTTCAACTAACGAAATTATCTAAACAAATTATCAAAAATCTCGCACCTCTCGTATTTTCCAAGCCGCGTTTTGCACGACCTTTCCACTCTCATTCACGAAAATAAGTGTTTATTGACACAAAACAAGCTTTCAAACAGTACAGCTTAAAACCACTCTTCACTGGTGCTCAGAGCGATAGAGTCTAGGGAGATGGATTGACAAGAATTTTCTATCCTCTGCTGCAGCACTCAACTGAGGTTTCTGGGCAATGCTTGGCGAAGGCTCCGTTTTTAAAAAGGATTGAACACCACTCCATCATTCATCATTCCTACTGTTTTTTAAACGGCCCCGCAGAAAATAGTCAAGTGGAATTAAATCGGATGACCGAGGAGGTCAACAAATCGAGCTATGAGTAGGGATGGCAATCTTTAATCTATATATCGATACATCGGTTTTCCGATATATCGAAAACTATTTATCGGCTTCACAGATATATCGTGAAAAATACATCGATAGTTTTAATTTTAGATACATTACGTCTATTTTATAAACCCATATGAGCAAGTCAACTGGAAAAAAGAACGATATTAGTAACGGGAAAAAATATACTCATGGACATGAATAATTATATAATTCTTATAAGATATAAAATAAAATAGATTTAGGCTATAAAAATTAAGATTTTGAAGCTTTTCGAGCATCTTTTACAAGTTGCCACTTGTTTTCTTTCTTCCGGTGCAACAAATTCCAAACAACACTTTTTTGACATTTTCCCGGGGAAGGTGCCATCATATAAACGTATTTGCAAATTGTGCGCAGAAACGTAGATACAGATGCCTATGCTGAAAAGTCAGAATGGTAAGGTTTACCCATAGACCATAGGCACAATTAAAATTATATTCATACGTCGATGTTTCATACCACTCTCTAATCCAATTTGACGCACCGACGAGAATTTTTTTAAATTATACATCCAATAATAAGAACGTATAGTCAAGTTTTTGCAAATTGATTATTCGGAAATCGTGAGATGCGGTCTGGTGTGACGTAGGTTTCAGAAAAATATTTTCTTTATCATGCCAACGTTTCGAACTTTATTGAGATCATGTTCAGGGCCTGGGATTTACAAACATTGTTTAAATTTAACAAATAGGATGTGGATTTCCCTGAAGTTATTGGAATCATCACTTCCGGGATAGAAGGACTTCATAGCTAGGAATGGCAACATCATATATATCGATATATTTCTACATATATCGAGTACATTTTTTATCGATAGATTTGACTGCAATACTTGAAATGTATCGATATATTCATTTTTTATTTACGAAAAAAATTAATTTACAAATATGTGTGGTGATTAGTGACCGTTAGTCGATGATTATTTAGAAATCGTGAGATGATCTTCAGAGTTTGTAAATCCCAGGCCCTGAAGATGTTCTCAATAAAGTTCGAAACGTTTGCACGATAAAGACAATAAAATCATCAATATCGCCAACAATATTTTTTCATGAATTTTTTAACAAATTTTATGTAAATGCTCCTGGTCCGCTTGTTTTCGCTAATTGGTGCAAAGGGTATTTTTGAACTAGGTAATTACTTTTCTCTGAGCCAGGCATCCTCGTCGAACGGCGGTTTGAAAATGTACGTCCATGGATAGAAACCTTTCAGTTTGCTCCTTCGCACTTCTTCCCAGAGATAAGTCGGCAGGGGAACCGGAGGCGCCTCTTCCTCTCCCTTTCCTTCGTCTGGCACTGGAACGTGACACAGATCAATAACTGTTAGAACTGTAAATAAAATCTGTAATATTTTGTCATTATTTCTAATCAACTTACGGTTAAAAGGAATAAAAGTTTCAGTTAAGTTTTCCAAGGACGAAAGAAGAGGTCAATTGCGACATTTCAAATTTTTTAATTTTAAAACATTTATCTAAATAATAAAGTAATAAAATAATGCAATCATTCAAAAATAAACATAAGCGTTTTTGGAAATAATGCATTGATAGGAAATTGTTATAATTATTTTTCAACAAAATCAACACCAGTTCATCAACAAGTTTTTAAAAATAAAATCACCTAACCAAGCCACCTAAACTTAGTGACAAAAATATATATGAAAACAGAGAAATTTGAATCAGTACCTAAGATCAGAATCTGAGTGTCACAAAATATTAAAACCTTTAATTCACTAGTTTTCGTGGTCCGCTTGACCAAGTAATATCTTTCAATTAATTAATTTAGCTCAATTACTTAAGGTTTTTAGTTGAGATAAAACATGACATTTGAAAAATGGCAAAAAGGAGGGAAAATTCAAAAGGTGGAGTTGAGATGGCAAGTTAGTGTCCGAGTGGATCGAAGACACGATAGCTCAAGTGGTAGAGTAGCGGCGTATCTAGCCGAAGGTCGTTGGTTCGACCCGCTCGTGACATTTACTTTTTTATCTCAACTAAAAACCTTAATTAATTGAAAAACCTTTAATGTTTATTTTAGTTGCAGATATCTTTAGGGGAATTGGGAATTTTTTATTGTACATAGCCTTAAAAATATGTTTTGTGTTTCTGTGCCTTGTATGAGTGAATGCATATATTGGCGTGAATGGGGAGGGGCTGATGGTGAAGTAGGTTCTCCACCGCCCCTCAGGTTGTATGTATGATTTGGGCCGATGGCGGAAATTTTATAAAAATACCCCATCAACCCCAATCTAGATTAGTTTAGTATAGGGAATAGGTACATGGAGGAATATCGAGTACCCCATCTACATAACAGTATGAGTGCGATCAATGCATATAGGTATGAATGTATTTATTGGTGTCACTGTGTATCGAGTGTGTAGCGGTATTATGTTAAAAATAATGGATATATGTAAATTTCATACCCTCTCTCACTCTCTCTCTCTCTCTCTCTCTCTCTCTCTCTCTCTCTCTCTCTCTCACTCTAGCTCTCCCCATGTCTCTTTATATATATCTACCCATCTATCTTATCTCCTTCCCTCCATTTCATTATCTCATTCTTTATGTACACGCGATAATTTTCTTCCAGGCCTGTCAGTATTTTTTTTATTTGAAATGCATACGTACATAGCTAGATTGATGGAGGAAGGGTGGTAGAGAGAGAAAGAAAGAGTGATTTGGTGATACGTACATACATACAAATTATCCCTCAATCTATCTTCCTATCTCATTCTTTATGTTTCAGCTGTAATTTTTGTCTGTCACAGAATGGTTTTGATTTGCAAAGCATGTCGCCATGCTATAATCTCTCTCTCTCTCTCTCTCTCTCTCTCTCTCTCTCTCTCTCTCTCTCTCTCTCTCTCTCTCGCTGATCTCATTTGGGGTTGGAAATTGTGGAAGGGGCCCATGATATCCAGAACTTTCATTTATCACTATATGTGAATCTATGAAACAGATGTGTTTCACGATTCCTTGCACTAGTTAAAGTGCAAAATTAAAACGTATACATCCACGATTCCTTAAGCCATGTATTTTTGTTGATATTGTTTAATTACTCATTTGTTTCTTTTTGTTATGTGCTTTTTTTACTACTCTTCTCGTAGATTCATTCTGTTGGAGTTATAAATAAATAAATTAAATTCACTAGTTTTAGTGGTCCGCTTGACCAATTAATATCTTTCAATTAATTAAGGTTTTTAGTTGAGATAAAACAAATTAAATGTCATGAGCGGTATTCGAACCCACGATCTTCGGCTAGATACGCCGCTGCTCTACCACTTGAGCTATCGTAACTTCGATCCACTCGGGCACTAACTTCCCGTCTCAACCCCACCTTTTGAATTTTCCCTCCTTTTTGCCATTTTTCAAATATTATTTGCCATAGATTACTCGGTGACAATGTTTGTGTTGTTTTTATCTCAACTAAAAACCTTAATTACTTGAAAGATATTAATTGGTCAAGCGGACCACGAAAACTAGTGAATTTAATAAGTTAAAATGATGTATACGTTCACTAAAGCTCTCCGTGGCTATTTCATTTGTCGCCGAGAATCAAATAGATTACACGACATTTGAAATATGGCGAAAAGGAGGGAAAATTCAAAAGGTGGGGTTGAGACGGGAATTTAGGGTCCGAGTGGATCGAGGTCACGATAGCTCAAGACCTCAAGTGGTAGAGCACCGGCGTATCTAGCCGAAGATTGTGCGTTCGAATCCCGCTCGTGACACTGACTGTTTTATCTCAACTAAAAACCTTAATTTGATAAATAAATTTAATTATCTATCTATTTATCTATCTATCTATCTATCTATCTATCTATCTATCTATCTATCTATCTATCTATCTATCTATCTATCTATCTATCTATCTATCTATCTATCTATCTAATCTATCTATCTATCTTTTATCTATCTCTCTATCTATCTATTCATCTCTATCTCAATCTTTATGATTCAGCTGCAATTTTCGTCCCCCCCCTCTCTCTTTCTCGCCAACTCTCTGTATCCTATTCTTTATGTTTCAGCTATAATTTTCATCCAGGCCAAAAAGGCCAAGTATTCAACATCGTATGTTGATGAAAAACAACATCTTAAAGACAACTTTTTGTTTGTTTTCCTGTATCCTTCATTAACGAATATAAATTAATTAATGCACAGACTTTGTTTAATTCTAAGAATGGTTAAAGGTTGTGTAAAAATTAAAGCAAAATGTCAGGATATTGTATATTATACTTTTAATCCATTAAGTTAAATGAAGAAAAGCTGATTTCATGCACTATTAACTTTGAGTAAAGTTTCTGTAAAAAGGTTTTGGTGATTAAATTATATTTCAAAAATCAATTTAAGAAAAAGCTTACGCAACTAAACATTTTTTGAAGTCGGAAATCGTGTGTAGGTATGTTTAATGTGTAGAGGTTTAAACATTCCCACTCTTTCAATGGGGCACGCCCATTTTTAAAAGATAAGGAAAAAACAAGACGGCAATTTTTGTGTGCGTACTGAAAGTAACTTCCATTTTCTGCCGTTGTACTTTGTAAGATTGCACAAAAGTGTTTCGGATCCAAGTCAAATAATTCGAGCCCGAGTTGAACGGAGTTGATGGAAAGTCAAACATGATACAGGGAGTAGTGTTATCGCCGTCAGAGAACAAGCGGGGCGAAGTTAATTCCGTAAATCGTGCACGGGATTGAACGCTCTCTATTTTTGGTAATTAGTCAAGCCCCTCGCCAGAGTGGAAAAAAACGCCCAATTTAATCGGCAATTTTCAAATCTACTAACCTGATTTGTCCCCCATGGCTGGTGGATTTTACCCAACTGAGTGGGTAATATTTAGAAGGCGAATCTAAACAGGGGCCAAACACTAACTACAGTGACGTTGTCAGGTTTCCAGTGCCCTTGGAAGCCGTTCAAAAAATCTATAGACCGGGTCTTGACTGTCTTTTAACAGTTGTCTATTTCTTTGGCGAAATCGATTTTTAATTTTCGCACACCAACGCGGTTAACTGTTAAGAGAAAGGAAAAAAGATACGGGATCCAGTTCTCTAAAATTCGATGTCCTATGTTGGTCCAGGGCCAGAGATTACTGCATCGTAACGGAAATAGATTTCTGGTGGTAGTGTAAAAATACCCATTTCAAAATATGAGGATTTTTATCGAAATAACTTAGATTTTTTTTATTTATTTGATTTTGAAAGGCTCACAATTTTCTGATTCTGATGTTCTCGTCAAATCGCACAAGAATTAGTTTTTGTCTAAACGTCAACATTTCCAGCTTGTACAGTAGTATAAAGTGCACGGAAATTATAAACATAGAGGGAAAAATAGCTGAACGAGAGAGGAAGTTTTGAAATGGTCTAAGTCATCTCCTGACCACTCCAACTCCCTTGCACATGCGAAACCGTCCAAGAAATGCAAACATAAATTTAAAATGATACAGTGTCAAAGTAAGAACAATCTAATGGTGATGTGTTTTGTGTTCAACATAGACATAATGTACATGTGTATGTAGCTAAGGAGGGTATGGAAAGGAGTATGTGGTGTGTTGTTAGTGAAAGAAAGAGAGAGAGAGAGAGGAGAAAGAGAGAGAGGAGAGAGAGAGAGAAAGAAAGAAAGAGAATTAGATGAGATAGATAAATAGATTGAGAGAAAGAAAAGAGAGATAAAGGTAGAAAGCTAACTACAGAGAAAGAGAGAGAGAGAGAGAGAGAGAGAGAGAGAGAGAGAGAGAGCGAGTGAGAGAGAGAGAGAGACAGAGAGACAGAGCGAGAGCTGGATAAAGATATTTAGATGGATACGTACGTTGACATTATATGTAACATATAGAACGAAATAGACAAAGAAATAAGCCGAAAGTGTAAAAAATGACTGACAAATGATAACAGAAACGCTGAAGAAGATATAGAAAGACAGATATCGAGAAAATAGAAAGAAACAAACAAAAATAGAGATGATTTAATGTTTGAGAAATCAAAAAGTAAGTAGTCTGTAGAACCAGTTCATTAAGACAAACACAAACAGTTCATGTAGGGAATAAAATAAAGGAAGAGAGAGATGAACAATGAGATGGAACAGAAAGTATGAATTGGAAAGGGAGACATGAATATAGAAAGTGGAGGAGAAAAAGATATAGAATAAAAGAGAAAAAACGAAGAAAAAGACAGAGTGAGGATCTCAGTTATTGGAGGATATTGAAAGGATATGAGTATTGTGACATACAATAGTATAGTAGATGATGGGGTTTGGTCTGCGAGTTGGCGAACTCATGTTGAACCGGCACACGGGCACTACTGGGTCTGTCTTCACTCGCGGGTTTTTGTTTGAGTAATTCAAACGCGTTTCGGCATTACGCCATCTTCAGTGAAAAACTGTCTGTCATTCAGTCTGAGTGGGGTTTANCATTTTCTTTATCGTGCCAACGTTTCGATCTTTATTGAGATCATCTTCAGGGAAATCCACATCCTACATGCATTTGTTAAATTTAAACAATGATTGTAAATCCCAGGCCCTGAAGATGATCTCAATAAAAATCGAAACGTTGGCACGATAAAAAAATGTTTTTCTGAAACCTACATCACACCAGACCGCATCTCACGATTTCCGAATAATCATCGACTAACGGTCACTAATCACAACACTTTAATCATTATATAAAAATAATGTTATATTCTAAATGGCACCAAATTTATGCTAATGTCTATTTTATTATTATTGTAATTATAACAATGATTATGTACAATAAATATTTTTCAGTTTTTTCTTCTCGATAGATAATTTCTTTCATTAGACTCTCTAGGTTTTCTACTATAGTTACGTTCGACATCTGGTGGTTCAATTGCAAGACTAGTCCTTGAAGCATGCTAATTTCCTTACATTGTTAAAAACTAGTTGTTCGAGACAAAGTAACTTTCAGTACGTGCATCGAATAATTCAAAATTCAATGATATATGCAAATATGCGAGAATGTGTGTGTGTGTTTTTGTGAGATAGGTGGACCAAGCAAGAGATTTTGTTTATAAAATAGTAGCTTTAAATAAATTATTTATATTTAATCCATTACAGTTCGTGGTCCGATTGATCAATTAACATTTTTCAATTAATTAATATTTATGAAAGGTATTGGTTGAGATAAAAAAGTCAGTGTCACGAGGGGGATTCGAACCCACGACCTTCGGCTAAATACGCCGCTACTTTACCAACTGAGCTATCGTTACTTCGATCCACTCGGACGCTAACTTCCCATCTCAACCCCACCTTTTGAATTTTCCCTCCTTTTTGCCATATTTTTCAAAGGTCGTGTAATCTATTTGATTCTCGGCGACAAATGAAATGGCCACGGAGAGCTTTCGTGAAGATATACTTCAGCTTAATTATTGAATCCATTACAGTTCGTGGTCTGATTGACCAATTAATATTTTTCAATTAATTATTATTTATTAAAAGTATTCGTTGAGATAAAAATTTATATTTAATGTTAGTCATTTACTTTGTTACGAAGTTTCAGTATGTAACGCTTCTAATGGAACCATCGCGATATTCGAGCACTTGTTGGATCGGTCCGCAGCTCCTCGCTACGTATATCAGGAAAGTAGTGAGTTGCGTTTTAACTGAATAGTCTGGTCGCTGTATCTATCCCTGGGCGTCGCTCTTCATTTACCTTGTAAAATATTCGTGACTGGCGAACATTGCTTGAACAGTGATCGTTCCTTCATTGGTCGAGGCCGATAATAAAACGGAAGATAATTTCATTGGAATTGGAGATTTAATACACTTTTATTTGGGCAAAGCAAGTTTTCATTTTCATTTCTAAGTTGCTTTTCATTTTATTTTTTCCTCCCGCCTCCTTCATTGGTAGAATATTAAACGGCACACTCTGCTTATTGGCTGGACTTGGAACGACCCTCTGGGAACTTGAGGTCACAAATCCTAAGGAGCAAGATGACACCTCGTATCAGATGTCGAGGGAACAATTCTACCGAAATCAATCATGAACATCAACACAAAACTACCTTATACAAGATTTTATCGTGACCACTTTGGATATATGGAATGGGACTGTGGAGTTCTGACAAACCACAGCATCCATCGCATTCAATCCTTCTAATCAGACTCAGACAAATCTTCAAAACTCCTTACTATGTAACTAACCCACGATCCACAACCTCAACAATATTACAGTTTGAAAAATAAAAATGGGAAATTTTTAATTTGACGGAGATTTATAGACTAGATTGATTGGAAACATTAGGAATAGGAATTTCTTGGTCGAGCCCCTTACGCCCAGAGAGGACTTATTTTGTAAATTAAGTTTGTTTTCAATACACTAGTTTTCGTGGTCCGCTTGACCAATTAATTAAATTAATTAAGGTTTTAGTTGAGATAAAAAAGTCAGTGTCACGAGCGGGATTCGAACTGACGACCTTCGGCTAGATACGCCGCTGGTCTACCACTTGAGCTGTTGTGACTTCGATCCACTCGGACACTAACTTCCCATCTCAACCCCACCTTTTGAATTTTCCCTCCTATTTGCCGTTAAGCGGACCGCGAAATCTAGTGAATTTAATAAGTTAAAATGAAGTATATCTTCACTAAAGCTCTCCGTGGCCATTTCATTTGTCGCCGAGAATCAAATAGATTATAAGCAAAAAGGAGCGAAAATTCAAAAGGTGAGGTTGAGATGGGAAGCTAGTGTCCGAGTGGATCGAAGTCACGATCGCTCAAGTGGTAGAGTAGCGTATCTAGCCTTACTCGTGGGTTCGAATCCCCCTCGTGACACTTACTTTCATTTCATTCAGGCTTTGTAAGTGATGAGTGTTTATGCAGCGTATTGTGTGCATCCTTTTATCATCGGTGAATGTGTTGAAATGTTAACATGCTCATGAATATCTGAAGTGCATGTCGAAAAAAGAAATGTACCAAGTGTGTTCCATGGGAAACACCCTCCCTAACGCTTATCGAAGATGAAAATTCATTTAAAAAATATATTCTATCATATAAAAAATAATCAACAACACATTTGTATTGGACTTTATTTTAAGAATGATACAAATTTGTACATTCAATATAAGGGACCTTCATACTTTGATATAAATAAATATTTATCAGGTTTACATCAATATTATGGTCCAAAAAAATAAATTCATTTATGGAATACCACATTTATCATTAACAAAAGTAACAACATAATAGCCTTAGTTTTTTTTTACATTTACATAACGGTAATTTTATTTATACATCAACTTAAACTTATCAGAATTACCTCCACAATGAGAAATTAATAAAGAAAAAGGTAAATTAGGGTGTGTATGAAATAAAAACAAGTTTTACCTAATAGCCCGAGTGTATACGTATTAAGTAAGGCAACATTTTCAGTAGACTACATGACTACAAATTGCTACATTAACTCTATATTATATATATGTGGGATGGTGAGCCCATGAGAGCCCATGTGAACCACAACCCCCTCCCAGAGATGACGAAGTGATGTGACAATTGATAAGATATAGAAGGATTAAAAACAGGTTATACAGAATGAGCCACATGGTCGGCACTAGGCAGTAGTTGTAATGAGTCAGTTATAAGTGGGTTGTAATAAAATAAAATCTTTCCTTGCTTAGTATTAAATTGCGTAGACTTAAACCCACCCCTCCACAACCAAAATTTGGCCGCTTTATGAAAAAAGAATCGAACTGGTTTGGTCGAGTGCCCGCGTTGTGACCACAGTAGTTTCTGAGTTTTTCCTCAGAATAAACGTACTCTGTGTGTGACCGGTGCTTTGAACTGTGCTAAAGTAAATCTACCGAATTTGACCCCCTCCAAAAAAAATCCGCCGAAACGACGATCGAAACTACCCGACTTTGACGATAATAAGGAAGCTTTCGGAGTTCTTGTCACAAATTTTCATGCAGCATTCTATCAGGCCTTCAAGGCGATGATTTCCCGATTACGAAATGGATAAAAGAACTCGACGAGACTTCTGATTTGTTGAAATGGTCCGATCTGGAAACCTTAATATTTGCCAAGAAGTGTCTTAAGGACAGCCAATATATCGGGCGGAACTTTGGTCGCCAGCAGATCCTTGGCTCATCCTCATAAAAACCATGGTGTTGGGCACAAGGGATTCGTCCATGTGGAATCACTGTAAGGAACCGCTTTGCGGTTTGTCAAGAGGGTGTCAAATTTCACCTCTTGGGGTAATTTTGGAGACAGATTGAGGAATGAATTCGAGACTGTGATTACACCCGACGAAATTCTCCGGACCTTACGACATAGGAAACAAAAACAAAGCAAACGTATAAAAATTTATAATCTCAAGCTGGTGAAAAGAATTTATTGACCCGGAACACGGCGGTAAATTCCAGCAGGCAGCCTTAAAGTTTTATCCACTGTTTTATATGCGGGAAAAAGATCACAAGTCAATGAATGATGGTCGCCAAAAAGTCAAAGGGACAAAGTGTTTTATGTGCCGGAGTTTTGGACGACATCGAGCCTCTAATTGTTCTGAATCTAGGTAAAAGTAGTCCAAAAAAAATTAAAATAAAATTATTGCAAGAAAGGAAACTGTTTTTTGTCCAAAAATCAAATTTTTAATTTTCTGACTCGATCAGCTTCCTTTTCATGTAATGGGTCATGTAATCAAGTTATTAGGTGAATAAATTTTTCTGAAATGGAATAAGCGTCCGTATGGAAAATAGAGAAAATCGACAGGGAGTGGTTAAATTATTAAATACAAAAAATTAAATGAGCGATAACGTGATCGCATGGACCGAGCAGCAGGTCGCCGGGGTTTACCTACTAAGGTATACTATACTAGGTATACAACTAAGGGATAGGTAAATTAGTAAAATAGGTCGGTACAAGGAATAGTATGGAATACAGATTTTTAAATCAAAAAATCATTAAAGAGCGATATCCCTTATCTCTTATCGATGTCCAGTTGGGTAAATTGCCCGACAAGAACATTTTCTCGAATATAGACTTCAAGAACAGTTTTTTCATGTACCCGTTTGTTAAATACACCACATTTGTGACGTCCACAGGACACTTCCAGTTTTAGAATGTTCCATTTCGCTTTGCAACTCCCCAAGTGGCTGGGTGAAATTTATTACTAATCCATATATGTTGAGCAGTTATAATTGACCTATTAATTATGTCAATTAATTATATTTTTATCTAAGCGGGATTTGAACCCACGAGTGCGTTTAGAGCAGCAGTATTGAACCGAAGGACGTAGATCCCGCTCATGACTACTAACTTTTTCAACTCAACCGAGACCTTAGATAAAATTATAATTAATTGAAATATTAATACGCTCAATTATGTTTTTCAAGATATACGGATTAGTAATAAATTTCACAAACACACTTGCGGAGTTGTACAAGCCAAATGTAACCTTGTAAAACGAAGTGTCCTGCGGATGTCACAAATGCGGTGTATTACGGCTGTTTTCTCCAACGGGTACATGAAACAACTGTTCTTGAAGTACACAGACAAGAAAATGTTATGAACAAAAGAATAATTAATTAAAATATTTATTACTAATGCTTTCCTGAATTTACGTTTTGAGATAGAATGATGTACTTCGATGATATTATAATACCGGGTAAAAACGAAGGAGACGCAAAATAAAACTTGCAACGTGCCATTGCTGCAGAGATTACGCAAAGGTCTAGATATAAATTGGAAAAAGTGCCGATTTTTCTACAAATCTGTGAAATACCGTGAACACGTGATTGGAAACATCACCTTCCAAAACGGACGTCATGAAATTTCTGGAGCCGACCACATATCGTGCTTTAAAGAGCTTTCTTGGCTTCTTGGCTTAACAGGATACTGTAAGTTGTAATGTTCATCAGCGGGTACTCTACCTTTAATAGCTTTGACTGAGCTGCTGAAAGGTAACCCGGGCGGATCATCGACCCTGAACGAATCACAAGTGCTGCTTCCGAACAACTGAAGAGCTTTCGTTACAATCTGATTTGACTTTGTACTACCCACATGCAGAGTCCAAGGACGGACTCCTGCAAAGACGGCTTTGCTTCAAAAGTATGCCGTTGACGGACAATTCCACCCGTTCACTTCATGAGCACAAAACCAACGAAACTCAGAAATGACCTGCTAAAGGATTAGCTCTAAAATTGTGATAAACTTTGATGAAAGGTGAATCGTTCTCGAAAGCACCCCGCTAGGCAATGCTCCTCGACGAATTAGATTACACTTTAAAACACCGAGCCGGATAAAGAATGAAGCATTGCGATTCCTTGAGACGATATCATGCGATGCTGCACGTTTCGTATGCACCGCTTGATAAATTGCGCAATGATCAAAAAAGCTAACGTGAAAGTTCTCGAAGGCCTTATGAAGGCTATCTTGTGGAAAATGGACTGTTTTTCATGAAAAAGAAGTTGAAGGGGGACGTCCGTGGCCGCAACGGTTTAGGCGTTGACACGGCGCTCATCACTGTATGGTGAAGGTCCCGGGTTCGAATCCAGCGGTCCTGCATTCGAACCCGACATACAAATGGGTTTCTTGGGGGTCCAAAGAAGCATGGCATTCAAGGCAATACAAAATGCTCACGGGAATGGACCTTTTGGCGTTGTCAAGACAATTAATATGAAGGAAACTCAGAAAATGTGAGTTCCAAGGTAGAGAATTATATCTGTTTTCAGTATTAGAAATATCGACCACTTTTTCAATCAAGAATACTCTGAATCAAGGTATGACTTGAAGAAAGCAAATTTAGTTGCTTCTGTCAAGCTTTTGGCCTATTTTAAGGTCATCATCAGGGCGATAAGCCTATTTGTTAACCTAACTTGACGATCACTGGCGTACCGCGTGGTAATGGACATGTAGAGAGAAACAACGAAATTGTTTTACCATTTAAACATCTGAGCAATGACGAGCCAGATAAATAGTGTAAGCATGTCGGAAGAATACAGATGGCATTAAATGACTCTTTCCACAGAACTACCCTTATGAATTCATTCAAGCTACCAATCAGGACAGAGTAAGCCGGAGAATCAAAACATGACGGAAATTTTAAACAAAACAGTAGCCGACACAGATTCACAAGAACGTTAGTACCTCTCACGTGATGCACAAAAACGAATTTTGGAAATGAAGCACAAACCGAACAAACATAGGGCTCAACCAGCGAAAACCTACAGTGAAGATCTGGTTGTGATTAAGTGTTTATGTGTCAAATGTAAGACGAAATTAATAGGGCCAAATTGTGTACTTCAATGAACTAGTATCGACCGATATCGGCTGAAAAGGACCGGAGGATCTGACGGGCCTGGCACACCACATCCAGCGTTAACCACCAACACCTTGGCTCGGAAGACGATGACAGCAGTTCGGGGCCTACCTAGGAGTGCTAGTGCTAGGATAGCCCTAAGATGGTGAGAACCCCCCCCCAGTATCACATAGTGATGTGAAAATTATACGAGAAAGTCTAACAGTTCGGAGTCATTATGAGGCAGTGTTGAACTGAGTTGAAATCAAATCAAATCTTTCTTGGTTAGTCTTAAATTGTGTTAACCCCAACCCTACATTTATATAATATAGATGATATATACTTTTTTCAGTAAACATAAAAAAAATTGTCTTTAAATTATATTTCTTCAACATTTTTTCTCTCAGTAGTTTATAACAATTTGTAAATATATTATTCAGAACAGAAACATAGTTATTGAAATTTCTGACCTAAAAGCAATTTATTTAAATGTATTTGATTGCCGACTTGTGTCCTGTTACAACACATCTTGTCCTTACATTTCTAATATGTTAGCAAGAATGTGCTTAAGCTAGTTTCAAAATTTGTATTACAATTTTGTTGTGGTAGGCTGTAATAGCGTAACAAATTATGACAAGACTATACATATTCTATTCTTACCTAATTACGCAAGCATTTTTTTTTAATGTTATATCAATAAATATCACATACTTATTATTAAAATTAAAGTCCTTAATGAGTTTTTTGTTTAAATTTCAAGTTTGCCTAGAGTAAAGTTAATCATTTTTGATATGATTTTAAATTATAATTGTTTTTAAATTTAAATGCCACATCATTAAATTGTAATATACCTAATTGTAATAAATATTGAAGCACTGATATGGAGGTGGAACGTGTTAGAGCATATTTTTATTTCAATTTATTTGGTTTTTTTTGCAGATTAAGTTATTTTCTATATCATTGTTGTCACAAATTTAAAATGCCAAAAATAAAATAGCCATATCAGCATTAACCTATAAGCTTTTTTTTAATTCAGTTATGTTTATAATATTTTTTTAGGTAAATACATTTTTTTTTTACATTGTAGTAGTTATTAAATTCCAGTAACTGGGTTCTGTTCTCTTGGCTTTTTGCCTGTGATGTCAGACATCAATTTTCTTATCGTATAACAGCCTCAATTAAAATAATTTTATATTCATACATATTTGGTTGCAGCTAAATTATTTGGTTTAATCAATGGATTATTAACCTGTGAAAATTCAACTAAATGGTTGGTTATTTGATTCAAATGATATGTAACGTGGTTGTTTACACATAAATAACACCAGAAAGATTCCTCTGATATATTGCAACAAACAAATCAATAATTCTGCGGAGGAATCTGTTAATACTTTAAGACAAAACTACTTCGTCTGTTTCCTAATAGTCGTGGTATCCTTGGAATGTTTTAACAAATTTTTTAATTTAAAAATCATCAGACTCTCACTATTGTTTGTCAAAAAGCTGCAACCTACAATTATTTATAAATATTTTATCATAATTATATATATTTATATTTTATATATAATATATTGTATAAATATATGATAATTTGAAAACTACCTTCTTACAACCTGTTTTCTTTTTTTTCACTTTTTTTAAAATTTTTATATTTTGTACAATATCATAGTATATTAAATATTAAAGCTTCATTTAGTCGACTTTTATTTAAAATGTGACTTTTGTTCTGAGGTCAAAACACCTCTAAAATTCCCTCCAGTTTGACTGAAGAATGCACTACTTGTTTTACCATGTGTACACCCTGCTTTACTAAATCGGCTTGCTGCTATTCTTCGACTCGCTTTATTGTATTATTGTACAATTCATTCCATATTTATAATGTCAGAAATAAGAACATAACATCAATTCCTACTCGAAAAAACTTTGTTAATCCCAATAAAATATTAATATAAAACAAACTTGAGTTATTGTAGAAAAGTTTATACATAAATAAAATAGATAATTTATTGATAAAAAACATATTGTTTTCGTCGCCGTTGGAAACTCAATAAATTGTGAGATTTCCTCCTGGGCTCTGCATAGCGATGAACCTGTAATTTGATCCTTATTTTCTGTATCTCGGTTGCTGGGTTGGTCTGCCAGATGCATTTCGCCATTTCACTATGTCCCCCCCCCCAAAAAAAAAGTATAGGGTATTAGATAGATAAACAGATGATAAGATGATAGAATGATTCATACTTAGATTGAAAGATAGGATAGATAGAGAGAAAGATAATAGATTGATAGGATAGACAGAGAAAGATAATGGTTAGGTAGGTAGATAGAGAAAAAATATGAAAGAAAGAAGGGAAAAAAGAGAAAGAGATAAAGGGAGAGGGAGTAGGTGAATGAGGGAGAGTGAGAAAGAGAAAGAAAAAATAAGCAAGAAAGGAGGGAAGAAAGAGAAAGATATAATGGGAGAGGGAGTAGGTGAATGAGGGAGAGTGAGAAAGAGAAAGAAAAAATAAGAAAGAAAGAGGGGAAGAAAGTGAAAGAGATGAAGGGAGAGGGAGTAGGTGAATGAGGGAGAGTGAGAAAGAGAAAGAAAAAGTGCGAGTAGGAAAGATAAAGAAAGAATGAGATAATACAGGGAAAAAGAGAAAGAGTGTATTTATTGTACACAAAATAGGTTATGTACTTATGAATGATAAAGGAAACTAATTACTGTCAAACAGGAGGGCTTAACTTCCAACTACCACTTGTGTGTTGCGGAAGAGGGGTCAAACCACTCTAAAATACTTTCTCCATATTATTCACAATTAAAATCACAGACTAAACAGGACCGCTAGTTTGGCAAATACAAACCGGATGGCCTAACCTCTCTGTTCATCCACATTTTTGACCATTATCTGTTCACAATCTGTGAGATTTCTCAGTGTAGAAGATGGCGAAATGCCGAAGTGCAACTGACAGACCTACCCATCAATGTACAAAGAACGAACTGATCGATAAGGATCAAATTGCATATTTATTACTTTAATCAAATGAATTCACTTATATAAAATTATTTTTTGTATCAAGAACATTTTCAACACATAAAGTTTAAATAATTTAAACGTTCTTATGTAAGAAAAGAGCAATTATTTAATATATACAACAAGAATATGGTCCACTCATGTATTTTTTTTTTTAATTTCAATTTTCATAAATTTGGACGGGCTTTGAGAAAGTTAAAAAATATTGCAATGTGATTAAATGAAAAGGCTCTCATAAACTTCTTTTCAAGCAAAGTAATTATCCATTTTCAATACATATTTAATCCATTAATAACATTTTAATACAGTCGTTTTTAACATATCGAAAGCTTCAACGTACTATATCTTTAATTTCTCGACATCACATGTAATATTTATTTTATGAATTAAAATTCAACTTTCGCAATAATTGATCAGAGCCTTAACAGTTGATATTATGCAATAATAAACTCTTTATCATTAGACATATATTACAGTACACAAATTTTGAGTATTATAAGTATTATTAATAGTAGTAGAGATAAATCACAATTAATTTAAAAGGATGCCTATATACATTTGTGGATTTGCTCATGTAAACATTTACACCAAATTAAAAAGTTTTTTTTTTTGTTAATGAGTTTTTGTAAAAAGTAATAGGACTACTGCATCTCTATTTTTATAAGACAAGGTGTACACCGGTTTATTACAGTTTTATACAATTTATACTACATTTAATCATAAAAATTAGCAGTAAGTCATTTTGAGAAATTGTATATACTTAGCTTTTAAATCAAATAAAAATTGTATAAATGTATAAAATTTATTTTAAAATAAGTTAACCGCATTTGATATCTATAGATGAATCAATTTTCTAAATTTTGTTTGTTCTTTTTTTTTTATTTTTTTTTTCTTTGTTTTATTATGAAAATTTTCTTTAGTTATTCAAAATCATGAGCATTTTTATACACTTTCATTAATCTGGCAGACTAGCTTGTACATAAATTACTTATGTCAGTAGATACATTTAGATTTATTCAAGTCAACTTTTCAATTACATTTGTCAAGAAACTGAAATTTCTCATATCAAAAATTGTCAAATATACATGAAATGCAGTCCTACGATTAAAAACATAACATTTCAGGGTCTAATGAAATACTGAACTTAGAGGGAAATATTTTGGTTTTATAATTTTGGTTGTTTATTATCAGCTTTATTAAACAAAAAAAAATCCATTTTGTATAGATTATAGAAGCCAACATCGTAATAACAATGAATATGTAAAAGTTGAAATGATTAATGTTTCCTTAGAGTTTTAAATTAATTTATAAATTGGATATTTATTTATACATTTGTAGGGGATTAAGATTGTATATACTTAATGTGAGAGCTGTAATGCTTAGACTACTTTCTTTTCAATCGTTAGTTTAAATTGGCAGAAAGCAAATTACATCTATAGATAGAAATACGATTATATAAATTAAAGAAAACAAAATGAGGTATGTATGTGGCTAGCGTTTCCCGTCATTTTTGATATAATGTTTTTCTCGACTCTCTTTTCCATTTTTCCCTCTCTATAAGTGTTAATTGATGTTCACTTTACCTTAATTTGTAGATACGGCTAAATTCTAGCGTACTTAAAAGATCTTAGTTTTTTTATTTTTTTTATTACTTTTTCTAAAGAAAAACTACTGTATTGTCTTCTCATTTTATATGAATTGTTTTGGATTCATTGTCCAAATTGAGCTCAATGAGAGCGAATATGTTATATGCACATTCCTTTTGTTTTGAAAATATTTGTGTCAGCTATACACCTACGATTTCTCATAAATGAAATTTTTTTTAAAATCATAAATAATCAAAATCATCAATCTGAAATAAAATATTTTAAAAATTTTTTCCACAAAATAATATTTCATATTTTTATTAGTAATTAGTTAATTTAATTTTTTTTTGTAAATAGAGAATTTGAGATAAAATTGAAGCTTTAAAAATCCACCCTTTGATAGTAAAAGATTAAAAATTTGAGTTTACATTATTTACTTGATGTTAGGAATGTACAACTATGCAGCGCAGATTTTAAATTTAGAAGAAGGCGTATCTTAATAGGTGAGATCACCGCCTGGACTGCGCAATGGAGGGGCTGTGGACGGCTGTCATCTACTCCTATGAGCCGGGGTGGTGCCTGAAGACCGCCTCGGCTTGGCTTGACATCATTCCATCTCAATGTTGTCCACAAAATGTGATCTCACTTCTAAGTGAGCAGCAAGGTCTAGAACTAGGTGCTGAAGTGAAGGGTGGTCCAACAAATCTGCTTCGGGTAAGGCTGGCTGGCAGCGTGGCCTCAGCTGCCGACTCTACAAATTGAATTTTGAATTAAATAAAACTCAATATACCAAAATTTGATAAATTCCTAGCATTGTTATAATTGGTTTTACAAATAGAAACAAGACTTTACCTTAAAGGACCGGTGCAAATGAAGAGCTATATCACAGAAAATGTATCGAAGGACTAGAAGTCTAAGGAAATCATCACCAAAAAATTGAAGATAAACAGGATCTAGAACAATATAGAAAATAATATAGACATTTATCCAATTGATATTTCTAGAGGCAAAAATTGTTACCTATTCTACTACGAGTCAATAATCGGCTTGCCTCAGTAACAAACCTATCTATAAACGATTGGCATCGCTCCCAGTGATGTATCGGGACACTTGGGATATTACAAATGTAACAAAATGCTGTGAGCGGGCTGTGGAGGAACATTGTGAAAAGGTTCCCGTTGTGCTGTTGCTCTGTGGACAAAGTATAAATTATTAAATGTTGTCTTGGTTAGTTCATCAAAATTGACAGAAGTGATTTTTTTCTGATGATTGTTTAGATCAGTGGTTCCCAAAGTGGTGCCTACGAACCCTCAGGGGTCCCCGGTATCATTCAGGTGTCCGTGGAAAATTAAAATTGATTTAGGGGCTTTGAACAACGTCAGGGGCTCTACACAAGGTTTAATATAAATTTGGAGATCGTGAGATGCGGTCTGGTATGATGTAGGTTTTAGAAAAACATTTTCTTTATCGTTCCAACATTTCAATCTTTATTGAGATCATCTTCATGGCCTGGATTTATAAACATTGTTTAAATTTTACATGTAGGATGTGAAAAAGAAATGAATTTATATAATGCAAGAAATTTTAGATTCAATCAAAGTATTTGTACTCAGTGTTTGTTTTCTGTGTAGATGTGTCATTCTTGAGTGTCGTGTTGAGAGTTCCAGTGAGTTATTGATGATATTTACACTTTCAACACTACATTCATACAAATAAATCCATTCATACACATAAATACATCCATACAGTACACTCATTCCGTTTGGTCTGTGGAGTACTTGATATTCCTCCATCGACCTAAACTCAAACTAATCTAGATTGGGGTCGATGAAGTACTTTTATAAATATTCCGCCATCGACCCTGAACACACGCTCTTACGCTCTCATCGTTCGAGGGACGATGATGACGTTATCACCCTCACCCCTCGCCATTCACGCTTATAAATACATGCACTCAGACAAAACATATAGACACAGCACATAAGACATATTATATACAATAAAAAACCACAATTTCCCCTAAAAAGCAGAACAGGGCACCCAGAAACCCGCTGCAGTGCTCGACTACCATTTTCAAATTGGTTCATTAGCATATTTGACCAGGTTTTGGAGATTTTAAATGAGATCGTTTTGCATGTAATTATTTTTTTTCTTTACTGTCTTTTTGCCTCAGTGATTTTCTATGGCACAAACACACACACAATAAATATTCATTTATCATCATGATTGGTTGGATGAGGTTATATATGTGATATGTTTTATTTATTGGAACAAATGTATTATTTGCATGAATGGAGAAGCTTATCGACAATCCGAGGAATATCGTGTACTTTGGGGTAGTGTGAATGAATTGTGGTGTATGAATGTAATTTATTAGCGTGAATGAAGCGGCTAACTCCAAATTATTCTGTGGTGTATGAATGTAACTTATTAATATGAATAGAGGGACTCATCCCCAATTACACCGAGGCATATCGAGTGCTCTAAATCGCTAACTAGACCAGTGTTTTTTATTTATGTATGTGTTTGTTATTTGTGTAATTTTATCCTTAATTTACAAGGCCTTGAGGGTCAGAGAGGTTAGAAATAGGATAAAGAAAGAAAGTCAGTTACCGTTATATCATGCAACATATAAAATTGTCTGAAGAAACTTTAAAAGAAATTGTAAAGATCAACACAGGAAAACAGAAAAAGCATTGAGGGAATTGAATTTTAATGTTTGTATATTTACTCTAAATAAAGGTTAAGTTCCAATCTAAGCAGACATGGCTGATCAAAGAGTGCTCACTCATGTGCGAACGTGTCTAACAAGCCCAATGATGTGCGAGGTTCGATCGATTTTTCTTCCTCGCATATTTACACCGGTGATATATAGTTAATGCGTTTGGCTTTATTAGAATACATAGTACGATATTGGCATGCAAGCTCACCATGAAAATTTGGAGGGATATCCTGCGGGGACATTAATATAACCAACGGCTGTCCAAAATATCTTGGAAGATGCTGGAAAACGAAGCTGTTGTCTGAGTCTACTATCACAAAAAACGGTTTTCTCGTAAATGGATAGAGATCTCCCGGATATAAACTGAAACAGTAATAATAATAAAATAACAAATTAAGGGAAAATTTAGCTTTTTTTAAATATGTCTTTAAAAATATACTGACCAGTGCATATCTTTACAGTGAATTCCTTTCTTATTTGAATGATCTTGTTCTCTCTTGCTATTTGTGATAACACCTCCTAAGTCATAGCCCACTATTTGATAGATAAATAATATTAATTATAATACAATAAATTTTTTGTGGATATTTAGACTCACTGTCTTCAGGATGTTTTGTCGAGCTGAAGCAACCGTCAGCAGAGATATACAAAAGTAGTGCTCCATTTGCTGGCAATTCTTTAAACCCTGAAAATATTATTTAATTATTGCAAACAAATGAAAACAGTCAGATTGTACAAACTATGAAAAATTTGATTAAATTATTTAAAGAGCAAATAATTTTTGTTTTAATAGCTTTATTTATTTATTAGCTATGACTAAAACCCAATTTAATAAATAGATAACATCTTCAATAATTTTGAAATATGTAATGTTCATAAAATGGTTTATGTAGAATTAAAAATAAATGACAAAATGCAAATGATGATGAAAAAGAAAAGAAAAGAAACAAACAAAATAAGACAACAATTAATGTGATTAATAAATCCAGGGGTTTGGTTATCTTTTTTTTTTAAATATATGCCTCAACCCTTATGGTGTCGGTGTTTTTGAAAAAAGTCCACTTGTAACTGTCGGGCTTATATGCAGGGCCGCTGGATTCAAAGCCAGGACCTTTACCAATTATGAGTACCATGGCTTGACCATTGTGGCAACCAACGTCCCGATTATCTTTGTGATTTATTAATTTAATGTATTGTTAAAACTAAGAGTTACGGTAAAAAGAATCACAAATTTTTTTTATAGAAACATTTCATTCAATGTTAAGCCCAAATAAGTTATCAATGGATGTAGAATTGGGGTGAAAGAAAGTTTATATATTTTTTAAGTTAAGAAACAAATCATTGTCATGATACCAAGTCCAAGGTTATAGACTTTCAGATCGTTGGCAAAGAGTGAAAAATTAATATGTGGAAAACCAATTATCATTTGTAAGCTTAAAAAAAGAAAGGCCTAAATAGCGAAACTTGAGGAACTCCGGAGGAGACAGAAATGTGCTTCGGAGACTATAAATTTATTATGAATATATATTATGAATTTGACAGCCTGATTTTTACCAGTTAAATAAGAATAAAACCATTTCACAAGAGATCAATGGATTTCCAAAATAAGGAAGTTTGTTAATCAGTTTATCACGGTTGAACAGACTGAAAGGGCTTAGAAAAATCAAGTTTACTTTAGTCCTGAAATAAGATTCAATTTTATTTTTAATGAGAGATTCAAGCAATTGCTTATTTTATAAAATGTGATCTATAAGATAAATTTGAATATCCTGAAACTGAATTTAAGAACATTAGGAAAAGTGCTAATAATTTTATTAGTTATTAAACAAATCTGACTATATTGGAGCTAATGTTACATTATTATATTAAAAGAGGAAGTATTTTATCAGGGCCAGGACATTTTTTTAAAATCTAACTCTTAACATCTCACCCTGAAGTTGTACTAATGACAAATTTACACAATTAATGTTGTAATTGATATTTTATAGTTTCAATAATATTTACGTTTATTAGAAACAAGTATTTATTTGTGTCTCTTGTTTTGGATTCTATTCAGGAGTCAATACAAAATTAATTGTTAATTTTTTTTTAATACTAAGGTAGAACAGAAAAACCATAAAATATGGTCAGCATACCTGAAGCCAAAAACACCATAATTTGACTATATGTTGGTTTATATAGGAGGTATTTATGCGGGTTTTCCCTTTTGGCTGGACGATCACCGTTTTCCTGGCACATGACCATTGCAGGATAACCGACTCCCCCCTTGGCACTTGATACTGAATAGCTTTTTTCCTTTAAAAATAGTAAGATGTTAGGCTATATTTTTTTCCGTTCAAAATATAAAATTTTAACTTACAAAAGGCACTCTGCCAGGGCCAGGCGATTCGTATAAGTGGTTGTAATCCTCCTGAGGTTCCCTTTCTAGAGTCTGGAGCATCCTGAACATATCCATGGTAAGTTCGCTGAACTTTACCTGAAATTTTAAGGTATAAATTTATCGCTTCCTATCCAACGTCGAGAAAACAACTTTTCACCTGGTCAGTACAATTGCCAATAATCACAATTTCTTGTAGTGATAGGTTCATAATCGTCGATTTTTCTACAGGTGGGGTTGTAAGGGGACTCAGCCTGAAAATGCAAAAAGCAAAATTAAATTGCTCATTAAAATAACATTCTAGGTACAGTATGCTTGATCACCTATGAGATAACACTATTGTGTTAGAGTCGGCATGAAGTACGCTTACAATGCCATCAGCCTTAATAAAGCTTTTGATCTCATCAAGAACCAAAGACCACTCCAGTTGATCATCTGGCTCATAAGTGCTAGTATAATCCACAATTTGTTTATCTAATTCCTGCAGAACAAAAAAAACCCACCAAAGATCTGGTTATTTCATGTATTGATATATATGTTTGTTTTGAAATGAAATAATATCATATTGGGTGAAAATTTTGGAATCGATTTATTATTGTTGTTTCTAACTCAATATTTGATTAAAATTTTATTGTATTATAGATGTTTTGACAGTTTATAATTATTACTTTTAGCTAAAAATGTTTTATGCTTGAAATGGTATCATGTTTATTTCTACATTGATTTAAAATCAAATTAAAAGTAAAATATCTTATGTATGAGTATGTCTAGTAAAGTTAAAAACCAAGTTTGTCTACTTACCATAACTAAATCTCTAACTAGTTTCATTTTCTTCAAAAGCAGACAAACGACAATGAACCTTGCATAATATCGTAGTTTCTTCACCATAAGATCAGATCTGTAACGCATAGCACTGTACAGAAACTGGGTTATTCGTTGTACTTGTGAAATATTGGAATTCTACTTGTAAATCATTAAAGTATTAGTTATTACCTGTCTTCTTTCGAAGCCCTTGAATAATACGCTCTACCTCGAATCGCCGAATAAAATGAAAACGCTTCGTTTAAATAATTTGTTTCACTTGTTCTCAAGCTGGAAACAAATAATGAGCGTTATTTACTTTTTCTGGAGTTGGAAAAAGGGTTTGGAAAAAGTTGTAATGGTGGGTTATTAAAGAAATGTGTCAGACAGGTCGTGTAAGAGGAACATGCTGTTCACAAGTTATAAAGAAAAGTTTATATGAGAGATGCATGGGTGGGAATATCTATAGCAATAACATGGCCAACTTTTCAAAATGGAACACTGTAAATACCAGGGTATTGCATGGAAACAGAAAACATTTCATTTACAATAATTTTTTTTTAACTTTGGCCAATGGTTTGGATAGAAATTGTGGATGAGTGAGGTATATAAGTGGAAAATAAATCTTACTAGTAGTGATAATAGAGCTGACCAATTTTTGACGCTATTTCTCCTATTTGCCACCTTTTGAGACCGTACTTTGTATCTAGAATTTGTCTGAAACAAAACGTTAAAAATTGAGTCGGCATGTTAACGACTGGCGAACCCTCGTCGTACCTATGTTGCTGTTGAAATTTCCACAATTTAGTATAAACGTCAAAAGTCCTTCCGAAATATGTTTGCCATTGTTTATGACCATACTGAGGAAGATCCCTGCAAATAAGTAGTCTTAAGAGTGAGTGTTCCAGGGCGATTTAGAGAGAGATAGAGGGAGTAAATTAGGTGTTGAAAAAAAAATGTTTTGAAAGGTCTAGGATAGAGTCGGGCTAGGCTGGCGTGCCGGAAAAGCCGATTTCCGCTCCTGGGCGCTTATTAGCGTTATTTTTTTTTCCACAAAACGCCCGCATCATCTTTAATATGTTTGTGAAATGTTTATATCAGGGATGTATACTGTAGTAATAATATTTTTATTATTAATGTAATTACAAAGTGCAAATTTTGAATTTTTTTATTGCCTTGGGAAAGTGATAATAAAAAGGAATGTATTGCCAGCTTAAACAAAGCGACTAAGGGGAAAGCACAGTAAAGGGAAAACTCACCGTAGACCATTGAACAGGTTTTTAGATTTGTCAAGAAGATGGCAAAATTCTACAACAATTTTTCTTTCATGGTCATCCATGGCGGCCATTTTGACCACCATTTCTAATTTTATATTGTTTGAAACATAAAGAATGCTACCGAATTTGCCTTGTGGCCACTAACCGACCATGATAACACTGCCGTCGCATTACATGGCCCTAACACGAATGCTGTCTCTGAGAGGGTGGTCGGGAATCATACCTCCCGATTTCGCCCGAACGCACTGGGCGAAAGCATATCCCCGGATGAAAGTGTCCTGTGGTCTAACTAGTCACTGCCTGTCCGGGATCGGCGACAAAAAAACTTCGCAACGAGAACGTGTCGACTGGGAGGGTTCTCTAGTGTACTGTATTGATTGGCATTTTGAATGAGGCCTTCGAAGCTCCCGGTTCCTTCGTCCACCCCCCGCCAGCAAGCGCTACGGCCACAACCCCCAAAACTGCTGCCACCCCCGCTGTTTGCCTCCCACGCACGGGAGACCACAACTTCGATTATTTTACAACAGAATCGTCGGAAAGGCAGCGATTTATATATCTAACAAAAATTCTATAATTTAAATAAAATCTAATTTATTTTTCATATTTAAAACGTGTAGTGTAGCGTTTTGCAATGATTGCACCTTAACTATCTCCTTGGCGGTGTTCTGTATCGTTCGAACACCGCTCTAATACTATTTTACTCTAAAAATGTAAAAAAAACCTTAATCTTAAGTTGCCCAGTATTATTGGAATGTGCTGAAAATGTGCAATTACTGCCAAAGTGGACTTACTCGATTGTTTCTGTCATAGTTTCTATAATAGATTATTTTTTAAATTGTACCTTTTCTGATTGAAACAATAGACCATCTAAAGGTTTCTAATATACCAGATTATTAAGGACGTAAAATAATTCACTATTTTTCGTAGTCCGCTTGGCCAATTTATATCATTCAATTAATTCAGGTTTTTAGTGGAGATAAGAAAGTCAGTGTCACGAGCGGGATTCGAACCCAGGACCTTCGGCTTGATACGCCGCTTCTCCACCACTTGAACTATCGTGACTTCGATCCACTCGGACACTAACTTCCCATCCATTGAAAAATGGCAAAAATGAGGGAAAATTCAAAAGGTGGGGGTTGAGTTGGGAAATTAGTGGCCGAGTAGATCGAAATAACGATAGCTCAAGTGGTAGAGTAGCGGCGTATCAAGCCGAAGGTCGTGGGTTCGAATCCCGCTCGTGACACTGACTTATCCCAACTAAAAACCTTAATTAATTGAATGACATAAAATAATGTTGAAAATGTTCGCAGCTTTGTCCGTTAAATTTTACCTGATCTGATAGAAACAGTAGACCATCTAAAGGTTGCTTAAAACAAATGTTTTATCCGTCAAATTAACCCTTTCTAAGGGGAAAGAATTAAAAAACTATAGAAGGAATGAAATTTAAGAATCTAAAATAAATTTCCTGCATTTGAAAAAATCAACACATAAAATAAAATCATAAATGCTACACTCCAGTGTGTCAGATTAAGTAAAATATGGAAGGATATCGTTCCAAGGTGACATCAGGTCTGTTGTATGAAATGAGCATTTGTATATCCAACTGAGATTTGTCATTACGGTTACTGAGTACGGAAAACTTTGAATCCTGAAGCCTTTCAGCACATCCTGCATAGTGAGCTTTCAAAACTTTCAAGAAGAACCGGAAGTTTTGACAGGATGTCTAACGTTCCTTTAAAAATTTCCAATAATTGAATACAACCAGATTCAAGCCTTATAAAAAACTAGGGTCGAGGTAAGTGAAATGGTTTCTGCAGACATTTTTTGTTATGTGTTACAACAGCACTAGAGCGCTAGCAACATTTTAACCTTATAATTTTTCATTATAAGAGTATAACAACAATTGAAAACCAAGCACAAAAACCAAAAACATTAATTAAACCCCAAACATAATACTATGCACTTTCCTCACTGGGGAAAAATCGCGCGGACATTGGCGTTCATAGAAGATTGTGGGAAGTGTTAGGGATGAAAGGTGTTGGACATGTTAGGGAGGTAATCTAGGGTTTTATGGAGTCTTCTAATTTGAATTCTTTCGGTTTAGAGGACAAATGGGATTTGATGGTCTGTGTGGATACGAAGACGGGTGTTTGGTCAATGGTTCGAAGGGTTTTTGACTGGAGTGACTGGATTCTTCTTCAACCTCTCAGTTCAATTCAGTACGGTGTAGTTGTAGTAGTTAGATGATGCGTTTTGATCTGGTCTTTTAAGTAGTTCATATTGTCCGTTCAGTCCTATTCTTTTGAGTCGAATAAGGGAGTTTCGAAGTAGGTCTTTTATCGATATTAAGTTTCAAATAGCAGACGAATTGGTTGCTGGATGGGAGAGGAACGGAGTAGTTGATTGGAGGAGAGGTGAAACGGTGAAGGATGAAGATTATTTCCTTTGAATCTAACCTTCCAGTTCTTAAACCATTTTCCGAACAGGAGAGATGGTCCGGGAGGTTTTTCAGGCCATTGCTCGGTCTGAGATAGCTGAAAGGAAGATATTATCAACCACACAGTTGAGAACTGTATCAGGGTTGATAACAATGCCTTGATAACAATGATGGGACAAAGAATGCTGCCTCTTAGTGGAGGAGTCTTATTCCTACGTGAAAGTACGTATCGAACAAAAATAATTTTAGGATACGGTTTAATATTAGCCAGATAGAAGGTTTGCGCTTCACCTCATGCCTGTCCGAGCTTCCTTCTGTGAAATGGATGATTTCATTTAAGGATTATTTCTACCATTTAACTGCACTGTTAAATGGTAGAGTCAAAGGGTGAATGACAGAGAAGGAAATCTTAAAACGTATACTACAATAGTACAGATCTACCGTTCTTTAAAGGTAGGTTAGATCAAGTTTGCCGATGGAATTGACACCTTGTTCATTATATGCGTTTTGTCGTATAGTTTATTTACTATACTGCACTTTTGGCCCAAGTATTAAAGCATTAATCAAGTATTACATTATATTAAAGGATGGAATTAGTTTAATTTAGGTTAGATCATCATAAAGATGTTGCAGAGTGACTAAACCATGTTGGTCATTGTATTTATTTAACGATATTTTCTAATACTCAGTGTTTATTATTAATTAAACAATTGCATATTGGGTCTGACTCAATAGAAGGAGGTGAGCTGCAGAATAAAGCAAGGCTGCCCATTGAGCCCGCTTCTAATCTCCCTACAATTCAATGACTTAGAGGAAGAGTTGCAATGTGGAGTTAAGATTGGAAACACTAACATTAATTCCTAATTTATGCGGATGATCTAGTGCTCGAAAATCCGGGATATTTACAAATAAATATCGGAGTATTCGAGCAATACTGCAAAAAGTTGGAGATTGGGTAAACTTGGAAAAGATCAAAATAATGATTTTACAGACGATTTTTCAGATGAAGAGGGAGGAGGTCCTCTGCTATGTGGAGTGGAACCAATGGGAAGATGAGGATATCTCTCATTTTATTTTACATTTCCCACATCCTTACGGAGTTCTGTTGGTAAACCATGGGATAACCCTTTCTTTCTAAGAATGTAGCGATCCGGATATTGCGAGATGGCGTCGACGACTAGTTATGCCTGTCTAAATAACGCAGGCTGCCTGGAGATACATGCTTTCCCGTATACTCGGTCGTCCTAAAAAGAACAATAAGGATCTTTAACGTCCGCACCTAGCCTATTCGGCCTTATCGGTCGTTTTGATTCTCAAGATGAGAGCTGACGCACATCCTCATACGACAGAATGGTATTACTGCCGCAGCATTGGTGAAGAGGCAGCTCAGCCCCGAAGGTCCAAGCCAACCCCGTTCTCCGCTTGCCCATTCCGAGTAGTCCGGTCTGCATTAAGCATCAGACCGTATGCCGCGCGCGTAGAGCTACCTAAACCGAAATACATCAGCCTGGTCTCCCGCGCACTCCCTAGATAGAGAAGGCTTCTCTATCTCTCAGAGTATTGGAGCTTCTCTAGTGTCGAAACTACTGGATCCGCTCCGGCCGCGGTTTTGTTTAAAATGGAATTGCTAACCACCCTCTAGAGGAGTACCGCCTACGGTAAAATTATACTCGAATAGGAACAACCGATTCACTACCTGTTCCATCCGCCACTCGCATTCGAGGGACTTTTCAGCATAATGAAGGTAGTGAATCGTTTATGCAGCCAGGATCTGGTACCCTAACCCTCGTGTGCCTCTGATAAGGCACCCGCCGCCCCGACACGAGTACAGCTTGTGCTTTAGAGAGGTTGCCACGCCCTCTGGGCTACACCTTTATTTTGCGCCCGGACACCCTCCTTGTAACCAAGGGTTGGGAGGGGTCACAGGAAAAAGTGAAGGAACCTGGATTGAGAGAGGGACGTGGATGAGGACACAAGGTGCCCCTTTTCAAGGCCCCGAGCCTTAACCACATTATACTACCCGCCGTCGATGTAGTTCCACATTGCCTGGAGATACAGGAAGTATCTCATTAATTAATTCAATTTTTGAACGTGGAAAAAAGAAAGAATTTTGTTTATTTTTCTTGCTTCCAAAACTCTGGCTGACAGTTTTAACCTCCATGTCATATAAAATTTATCAAACGTACAAATAATTCATATACAATAAATTTCTGTTTGTTTTGCCTTAACAATTACATATTAAAAAAACGTACTATGTTTGTAATGCTTCCATCTTAGCTTTGAACTCAACATAAAAAGACCAATGAATAATCGATATTAGGGGTATATTCGACACATTTTTAAAAATCTGAATCCTTTTCTCCAATTGTATTCTTAGGACCTTAGGACTATGGGCATTCGAATTCCATAGGCTTTTTTATCGATTTATTTCAATCACGTCGGAGATCATCAGCTAAAATAGTTGATCACACCAATGACCTCTTAGAATGTCAATTCTTGAACGGCTGAGTTGCTTATTGATTTAGTGACACCTGTTTTTGTTAGATGATCTGAACCGTCCTTGATAATCGCGGTCGTAAAGCAGCGAGATTAGACGGACCATAAATTTTTGGGTTGTTTATGTACATTTGACTTAAATTTTAATGCTTTGCTTTTACTTAATTCTTTAGTTTTTAACTTCCTTTTTAAACTGCTGTCCTAAATTTCAAGTTTCAAATTTGAACCTTGGGACTATTTGATTAATTTCTCTTCAAAAAGCTGGCTCGACAATTAATAATAATAAAAAAGAAAAGCAATAATAAAATAAACATCTTTCCATAATGGATAATCTTTTTAGAAAAAGTACTGATTAAACATGCTTCAGCCCTAAAATTGGACTCAATCGTTACACGGAACTTTATAAAGTTCGTTTCGGAAAGTTTGTGAAACTTAACCCTTTAAAACTTGCCGTACAAATTAAAAAAAAAGGAAAGCTTGTAAACCACAGCGATTAAGATTGATCCTAACGTTTCAGAGCTCACGTGAGGCTATCGAGCCGCGCACTGTGTTATTCGTGAATAACATAGATCGTGCTTGTTGCTTGAAAAGCAAGGGGAGACATTGGCCGCCCTGCGTATAGGAAGCGCCTAAAGCTTAAAACGGGTTCAAACAGTTCTTTGAAATAAAGTCGAGGCTTAATTCAGCCTTTATATTTTAAACATGAATTTAAAAATGTTTAATAGTTTATATTTTCGATGTTGGACTTCTGTTGTTTAATTTAAAATAACATGACTATTTTGTATCAACTAAACATTTTAAACAACTCTAGTGGAGGGAAAATTCAAATAGTGGGGTTGAGATGGAAAGTTAGTGTCCGAGTCGAGGTCACGATAGCTCAAGTGGTAGAGCAGCGGCGTATCTAGCCGAAGGTCGTGGGTTCGAATCCCGCTCGTGACACTGACTTTTTTATCTCAACTAAAAACCTTAATTAATTGAAAGACATTAATTGGTCAAGCGGACCACGAAAAATAGTGAATTTGATTAGAATTTTTCTCGGATATGTAAAATCTAGCCCTAAATACATTGTATGTACATTCTTCCCTTCATGTATATATTATTATCCCCTTTTTTATTATAAAAAACTAACTTATAAAAATAAATGCTTAAGTGACCCCTCTCGATATTAGAAAGCAATTTTTCTTGCCCAAAAGAGATGCGTGGTGGCCAGGGAATAGAGGGCAGCCAGGTCAGAAAAGAAAATACAAATTAATCTCATTAATGAATCACATGTACGCAAACAATTTTAAAAGAATACAAACCATAGAACACAATAACAGCTCTAACATAATCAACAAAATAATAAACAAAACATACACAAAAGTAAAATAACACCACAAAAACAGACATTAAACTGATCACATCACAAATATTGGGAAAAAAAACTACAAACAAACTTATTCAACAAATCAGACATAAAAACACCACCAAAAACCACAAACTCACTAGGAAAATTACTAAAACAAAACGTCGTCAAGACGGACCAACCAGAAAAAAATGTACACACTAATATATGAATGCGAAGACAAATACATCCAATACAGATAGGATGAAAAATCAAAAACAGATACAAGGAACATATCAAATCGATTAGGGACAACGACGGAATATCGAATTACGCCACTCACTGAATAGAAAACATCCACGAACCTTACAATACAAACAAGTATGAAACTGCTGCACAACGTACAAAAAGGACGGGAAATGGACATAGTCGAAAATTTAGAAATATATAAACATAACATAATCACCAGTAAAATTTCATAAATAAAAAAATTAACAACTCATGAACATCGTTTACATTAACTTTTAAAACATTACACAAATTAAAAAACAGAAAAGGGCCGAGGATTACAAAGACCGACAAAACAATCACAAAACCCCGTCTTAATCCGCCAAACACACAGACAAACAGGACTGAACTAAAACATCACTCAACAGAAATCACCCAACCTGATAAAAATCAGTTTAAAAAAAGCCGCTAAAAACACCGCGCACATTACAGGGGGAAATCTCAACATATATAACGAGGGTTGGCTTTGTACAAGAAGCCTATACATGATAGTATACTATACAAATATGTACACATGATTAATATATCACACAGCAAAACACTAGCACCAAAGCCAGCACTGCACCGGTAAACACATGTTTTGAGGAGCCAGCCATTGCTGGCACTCAGTGTGTATGATTAGGGGTCAAGGAGGTCCCGAGGTCACCGACGGTTGAGACGACGTGGAGGTTGTCAGGATGGCAATGAGTGGAGAGGGTTCGAGCAGTATTGTTAGGATGGTTCGAAAGGTTGGTGTGGAAGGTTTGGAATCTGAACCGGATTACCTGGTTGACAAAAGGAATGTTGAGGTCTTTGTAGATAGTGAGGTTAGTGATATAACAAGGTGCTTTGACAATTTGTCTCAGGACATTCGATTGGAAGGAATGGATGCGCTGGATATTGGAAGGCTTGGCAGTGCCCCACAGTTCCACTCCTTATGTCGATATTAGGTCTTAGTAAAGTCTTGTACAGTGTTAGTTTTGAACAAACTACAAAACAATACCGCAAGGTAGTATCCTTGGTCCAATATATCATTTATATGACCTACCAATACATGCTGACACTATTATTACCACCTACGATACCGCAATCCTATCCTCTAACTCGAATGCTGTGCAAGCTAATTCCAACATCCAGGAACATCTTGATCATATCAGACCGGTGTAAAAAATGGAGGACAAAACTGAACGAAGAAAAATGCACTCAGTGTACTTTTACGCTGAAAAGTCTTGCCCTCCATTGTACATGAACAACAAAGATATACCAGTTTCCACTGAAGTCAAATACCTGGGACTATATCTCGACAGCAGTCTGACGTGGAATCCGTCATCCAAATGCATGCAGAGGCTGCTTAAGGCGACCATGCGCGCCAGAAAACACGAGCCAGCTTGTGCTTTAGAGAGTTCGTCACGTTCTCAAGGCTACACTATTTTTTTTTTGGCCTGGAAAGCCCCTTTGCATCCCAGGGTTGGGAACGGTCTACTAAGGTCTCCTAGGAGAACCCACCACGTAGTCCCAGGATTTGGATTGAGAAAAAGGGTAATTTTGCGGTATGAGCTTGCCCTCTCACACATCGCACCTACTCGACGTTACACATTAAACACTCGGCAGAAAAGATTTAGCCTTCTGTTTTATCTTTTTCTGCGGCATCTCATTGATATCATGCAAAAGGCAACCCCTAGAGCTAGATTCGAGTCAGTCCGCAAAGCATCACAAACAAGCTCACCTTTTCAGGATACGCCCACTCTGCTCCAAAGACCAACTGCCCAGACTCCGTTCAATCTCCGCCCTCTAAGCCTCTTGCCGTTTCTTCGAACAAGAATCCTACTAAAGGATCGTAGTTGTTAAGAACGACGCTAGGCAAGCTCTCGTTCTGCGGCGTCATGCAGTACCACAGTCCTCCTTTCATCAATGCCAATAAAACCTGAGAATTTCCCATCTGCCCCTTATCCCAGTGTCTCCCGACCTCAATCCCAATGAGCAAATGTGAGATGTGTTGCACAGAAGGCTTTTCAATCACCATCCGCCTTGACCTTCATCAACTGAGTCCAGCATTGCAACATCTATGGAGTGAAATTCCGTACGAAATTAGTATGCCTACAGGAGCACATCTGTTTTATCTAACATTGACATTATACACGGTATTAATCGTTTAAAATAATGATTACGTCTAATAAACAAAATATACAATTAAAAACTTTATTTTTTCATTCACATTGGTCCGCTTGACTAGTTAATATCATTCAATTAATTAAGGTTTTTAGTTGAGATAAAAAGTCAGTGTCATGTGCGGGATTCGAACCCACCGATCTTTGGTTTGATACGCCATTATTCCACCACTTGAGCTATCGTGATTTCGATCCACTCGGGCACTAACTTCCCATCGCAACCCCACCTTTTGAATTTTCCCTCCTTTTTGCCATTTTTCAAATGACGTGTAATCTATTTTTCTATCTATCTTTATTTTTAATTGTTCAATGTCGCTTAATTAAATTTTTGTTCAGTAAAAACTTTATAATGAAAATAAAATAAAAATGCTAGGGAATGTAAATACTACAAAATTGGCAATATCCCTATTCATTTTTGAGCAGCTTATTTTTATTTATATTTTCTAGAGCAATATTTAAAGTTGTATAATAGGATTCTATTTTAAATGTTAGTTTTTACAATTAGCATTTGTAATTATGTGAAAAAAATTAGAAACGCAGTGAATTGATTTTTTTAAATGGGCTCTTGCTTTCTAGGGTTGTTTAAATGTTGGTGCACTCATTATCCCTCGCGGCTCTTCTTTTGATTATTTAAACAATTTCCAATCCAGAAAACTTCTAATGATTTTAACAGAATTGCGCTATATATAAAGATACAATTTATTGCCCAGGTGTATCTTTGACCATTTGAAAGCCACCAAATATCCGAGGAAGCTCCCTCCGAATGGGTCAACGCTGCCAGATATGACCGTAGAATGTAATTGTCTTGCTCTTCAGGAAATTATGAAGACGTAAGGACTGACCCTTGTCCACCCTTGTGGAAGGAAATTGGACTGGATTATTTATTAAGTTCACCTATTTAGGGTGAGGTGATATACAGCGGAACCGTTGTCCAGCACTATTATATTCAAATTGGTGACTTAAACGCACCGTCCATTTCGATGGGATCCCCGAGTATTTTGACCTTTCGACTTTTCCACGCTTGTATGCCAACTGTTATACAACGAAAAAGGTCTTCTAAGGACAATTGTACAAAGACGGAAAGAAACAGATGTGACGACTTTGTTAGGTAAGTAGGTCGCCAGTTGGTTTGGCTACTTGATGCCTTTTCGAGTGGTTGAGCGAGGTATTTAACATTTGTACTTTTGAGCCACGATTCCCGTTGGAGTGGAACCTCCGTCAATCAACGTCAACGAAATCAACGTCATTGTTCCTAACTTGCATTGTTCCTGGAAATCCTTCACTCCTGGAGAGGGTTCGATAAATAGATAAATAAACAGATTGCTCGATAGATAAAGGTAAACAAGAATAATGAGTGAGTTATATAAGTGTTCTTTTACATAAAAATATAGCTTTACTGTGCATAAAATACTTATGTAAAGGAAAATTCGGTAGTATCCTTCAAATCCATTAGTTCTTTTTTTTCCTTTGAAGGCAAAAATCTTCTAAAGACACTTTTACAAATTTATTATTCATTAAGAGTTGAATGTCATTGGAAACTTACGATATTATCCACTATTGTATTATCTAGAAAAAGAAACTATAATTTCAAACTCACGATGGAGAATAGGTAAAGAATGACCTGTTTAATAAAAATCACTTCCACCAAAACGGCCACAATCAGTTGCAGCCACAAATGGAGGTTTTAATAAATTAAACATGTTAAAAAATTTGACATTTAACAAAACTTTACAAGAATTATAATCAGAGTTCAATTAATTAAGGTTTTTAGTTGAGATAAAAAAGTCAGTGTCACGAGAGAGATGGAAAATGGCAAAAAGGAGGGAAAATTCAAAAGGTGGGGTTGAGATTTGAAGGTAGTGTCCCAGTGGATCGAGGTCACGATAGCTCAAGTGGTAGAGCAGCGGCGTTTCTAGCCGAAGATCGTGGGTTTGAATCCCGCTCGTGACACTGACTTTTGTATCTCAACCAACACCTTTCATAAATATTAATTAATTGAAAATTGTTAATTGGTCAATCGGACCACGAACTGAAATGGTATTAATTAATAACCGAAGGTCGTGGGTTCGAATCCCGCTCGTGACACTGACTTTTTTATCTCAACCAATACCTTTCATAAATATTAATTAATTGAAAAATGTTAATTGGTCAATCGGACCACGAACTTTAATGGTATTAATTAAAAGATTAATTAACAGCCGAAAGCCGTGAGTTCGAACCCCGCTCGTGACACTATTTTTTTTAATCTCAACTAAAAGCTTAATTAATTGAAAGATATTAATGAGAGAGAGAGTGAGAGAGAGCGAGAGAGAGAGCGAGAGAGAGAGAGAGAGAGAGAGAGAGAGTGAATGAGGGAGAGAAGAAGGAGGGAAAACTTATAAAAGTTCATCAGGCCAAGTTTTCTAAGAACGCGAGAGAGTGAGTGATTTTAATTGAGAGAGTTTTTCCAGTAGATTTTTGCCTGCAAACTGCACTTTATTTAATCTATCGTAAAATCCTATACACTTTTTTGACCGTATATCTGACTCATAATTTATAAGATTTCTCAGTGAAAGGTTACCGGAACGCGTCTGACGGACAAAGCCCACTGACCTCCCAACCAAATATCCAAGTACAGATCCATTAGTCTTTTTCTTCCTAGACAATCCTCTAAAGACTCAATTTAAAACGTTCCAAATTGTTTTCACCACAGCCTATCCAAACTTCCACTTAACTGCAAAAGTTTAGTATATACATACAAGTGCATGGGTCTCGGGCCAATGTGGACTTATGGTATCGAACACTTGGGGTCAACTAAGCACTCCAATTCCCAACGCATCAAAAGACCTAAGAAAAATTATTAACCCTACTTTTTATTTGTCATACCTTACCCTATACCGAGATCTATGTTCCAAAATTAGCGAAAACGTATTATAAAAATCCTCATCAATCCTTTTCAACACAACCCAATACCTTGGCCCGACAGTTCAGTTTCACTACCTTCCTAGATAATCCTCCCCACGCAGATGGCGACGTGATACCCTACGTAGTGACGAAGAAAATTGAAAAAGTGGTCAGTATTTATTTCTTGTTTTGATCGAGTTTGGCACCCGGGCTGTTCTGTTCATGCTTAAGGGCATCCACCTGCTATCTCATACTGCACAGTTCCCCTGATTTTTCCATCCACCTGATATCTCATACTGCACAGTTCCCCTGATTTTTCCATCCACCTGCTATCTCATACTGCACAGTTCCCCTGATTTTTCCATCCACCTGATATCTCATACTGCACAGTTCCCCTGATTTTTCCATCCACCATCTCATACTGCACAGGTCCCCTGATTTTTCTATCCACCTGCTAACTCATACTGCACAGTTCCTCTGATTTTTCCATCCATCTGGTATCTCATACTGCACAGTTCCCCTGATTTTTCCATCCACCTTCCATCAAGATGAAATCCGTTCCCGTTACCGAAACGTCAGAAATCTCGCATCCCGACGAATTCCCTCGAACCCTCGAACGACTGAAGAGAAAATGGCCGCGAGATCTCCTAGAAAGTGGATGATAGTGAAAGTGATAATGACACAAGTATCAATTAAACGGACAATATTTTAATATCGTTGTAGTAACAACAATGGGTAATTGTTAGACGTTATCTACTTGAAGGTCGTTGTAATGCACTACAAATAAAAAAAAAATCCTGTTGCAGGCTCACCGCTGGTGAATTTTCCTCACATACTTTTCATTTCAATTTTGTTCTTACTGAATTTTGACCGTTGTAATTATGTAAAAATTACTAAAAAAGAGAGAGGAAAGAAATAGCATTGCCCTTCTTTTTCAAAAACATCATTTCTTCCTACAGATTCGTCTTTCGTTCAGAACATTTTACGATCAGCAAGCTTTCAGAGTTGACACCATTTCCTCTGCCTTATTTTGTACGTTTTGTAGTTTTTGGAGGGAAGAACAAGAGAGAGTACGAGAAAGAGTTTGAGGGTAAGGGTACATGTCATAGCTTATCGTTTTATCCAATGGGTTTTGGTATTTCGCCCCCTTCAGTTTTATCGACGGAACAAACGATCCCCTCATCTCACTCTACTTATTTCAAATTCATAAAAGGAACACGACTAACATCTGAATTACACGCAAATTACAGATTCTTTATCACTCAGGTACTCAAGAACAACTTTCTTAATTTTGACTGTGATTGCTTATCGAATCCTTCGTTTTCAGCCTTTTATTGTGAGTTTTGGCAGTGTTTGTATTGCTTTCATATTTTATCTGTTGGGTGAAATTCTCATGCGTTTTGAAATGTTTTAAAGTTTCTTCCTCAATAATTTACAAACGCGTTTTATCAGCAGGCGTATTTCGTCTTTTTTTATCGAAACCTAATATTGAAAATTTGTAGGGTGGGTATATTGGGTTGGGGGGAGGCGTTTTATCTGCTCCAATTGAACAGTATGAGATGTTTTGTGTTGTCGGTCATGTATTGAGTTGTCAAAAATGGTTGGTGTTTGACAGGGGTTTGATGTAATCCCACTGGCATCCATCAGAACTCTCCTCCTGTCAGCCTCTATCTACCGCCAAAACCAATTAACGGCCGCGCCGAGTCTTATCTACCTAATTCATAGCCACCCTCTACCGTTGGCAACAAACATATTCACCCTGCTGTACGACTGTCCCGATTCTCTGTGCGATAAACCGGTTATTTAGCATCGCGGTTCGCTGAATATATAGCATTTTGGGACGTTTTAATCCACCTTTGGGGAGGGGAATATTCGCCCTGTTTTTCACCGATCTGAAACTCTAATTGGTTAATTTTTGTTGTTTAGACAATTTATGTCACATGTTTTGAAGAGCTTTTCATAAACTTCTTTCATTATTCATTCATACATAATTAATTTCTTTTGTTAACTTTTGGTTTTCTTAATTTCTTAATTTCAGTATGCTTGAATAAATAGGGTTTACAGTCGCTTATCATTATTTTACGATTTATATAATTTAAAACGGCCATTTCTCCTCTAATGTTAACCAGAACGAAGAAAACAACGATGGTATTTAGGTTAATGTCAGCCAGCCTTGAAATATGTAGCCACGTAGGCTAGCAACAATGCAGTCATTTGGCTATGTTTCATATTTCGGGATAAAGTTTGTCCACTGAGCCAGACCCTGACCATAAATCGTTCTTAGTTTACTCTTGAATTCAAGCACGAGGGACCTAAAATTGTACGATGATGGACTCAATAAACGCACCATTAAATTTTAATGTAAACTTGCTCGCAAATGAATATAGATATATGTAGAATATTCTTATTATATTTACTTTAATTAAATTAACCTATATATTCTTGTTAGTGGGATAAAATAGAAAATACAAGCAGACAAAAAGGAAGAGTACTCATTCTGACAACAAACACCTTTTCTCGTCTTTTTTTCCATTTTAATCCAGTTGTATTCTCTTTACCCATTTGAAAGACATCAACTTGAATAGGAAGTTTGCAATATTGTTGTTAGAATCATCGAGAGAAACCAAGGAGATCACCGAAAAGTGGATATGTCAGAGGTAGTTGGCGTTTCTCAGAGCGTTGTCTCCGGTGATTCCTAGAAAATGGAAGTGCCAAAGGAGGCCTGGGGGAGGTGGATTTTAGCGGGGATGACAGAAAGGGAGGACAGAAATATTATCATTGCTGCGAAACGAAACCCTTTCCATAGAGCCCGCCAGATCCTAAATGAAGAACAAATTTTGGCAAGGCCTTTATCAAGTTGGCCTCATATCGTATACGCTGTGAGACCTGAACAAAATTACTTCCCGTATACTCGGCCATCCTAAAAAGGACAATGAGGATCTTTAACGTCCGCACCTAGCCTTCCGGCCTTATCGGACGTTCTGATTCTCAAGATGAGAGCTGACGCACCTCCGACAAAAGGTGTTACTGCCGCAGCGTTGGTGTAGAGGCAGCTCAGCCCCAAGAAAACATCGCTGTCCGATAGTCCATTCCGAGTGGTCGGGTCCGCATTAAGCATCGAACCGTATGCCGCGCGCAAAGGGCTACTTAAGCCGAAATATATCCCCCTGGTCTCCCTAGATAGAGAAGGCCACTTTATCTCCCAGAGTATTGAGGCTTCCCCAGCGTAGAAACTTCCGGATCCGCTCCGGCCCCGGTTTCGTTTGAAGTTAAGCTAACCACCCCCTAGACGAGACTGCCTACGTGCAAAGCATACTCGAATAGGAGCAACCGATTTACATCCACCACTACTCATGGTGCAGCGAGCGCTTAGAAGAGAAGACCAATTGGAATGCTGTTATATTTTCTGACGAGCCGGTTTTCTGTCTGTATAGTGATAGCAGGCGCCGAAGAATCTACCGAGAACAGGGGATGCGTACATGCCCCAGTTCGTGCTCTCTTCAGTGCAGTTTGGAGGAGGCGGTGTAATAAATCTGCAGGATGAACTGGATACTATAGTTGAAGGCAACTTCACCGCAGTCCGTTATGTCCAAGAAATTATCGATTACATCCCTCAAACCAGGGATCTCATTGGCAGGGATTTTCGATTTCTGGATGTCAATGGCAGGCCTCATAGAGGCAGATTTTTTCATCAATGCTTAGAAAACCTGAGAATTTCCCATCTGTCCCTTATCCCAGTGTCTCCCGACCTCAATCCCAATGAGCAAATGTGAGATGTGTCGCAGAGAAGGCTTTGATCACCTTCTGCCTTGACCTTCATCAACTGAGTGTTTGGAGGAGGACGTGTAATTTTCTGGGATTTACACTGGGGAACTAACTGGACTCAATATTGTTGAAAGCAATAGCACCGCAGTCCAAGAAATTATCGATGAATACATCCCTCAAACCAGAGATATGATTGGCAAGGATTTTCGATTTCTGGAGACATCCCGGACATCATAGAGGCAGAGTTGTTCATCAGTGTTTAGAAAATCTGGTAATTTCCCATCTGCCCCTTACTCCCATTGACCTCCAGACTGAAATTCCATTGACTACATTGGGATGCGTTGCAGAGAATCTTTTATAGCACTATCCGGAGCCAGTCGACCTGCAACAACTGATTGCAGCGTTGTAACACCTATCGATTGAAATTCCTATGAAATTAGTGAAATCTTATTAACAGTATGCCTCACAGGGGCTCAGAGGTTTTAGCTACCCGATGACGTACACGGTATGAATCGTTTACAAAAATATTGTGTCCAATACACAAAATTTGGAATTAAAACCTTTTATTTTTCAAAAACCTTTAATTAAATTTTCCTTCAGTAAAATACGTAATCATTTTAATCAATTTTATGCAATCTGTAGTAAAATATATAAAAAAAGGTAGGGAAAGTAAATATTACAAAATTAGCAATATCCCTACTCATTTTTGAGTTCTTAAAGTTAGATTTGGTTGCAAAAATAAAAGTCTGGCATTATCCTGCATTAGGAAAAATCTCTCACCAAGTAGGGGGCAAATGGAACTACATGTTCTTTGATTGTTTTGTAAATACCTCTGTAAAGTTAGAGATCTTCCTCGCTCAACAACCAATTCGGTGGGAGCGCCCAGGGAATTGCCATTCACAGAGCATCACTCATCGTGCAATCGTGTGATGGACGGTACACCATGGGGCGCACCTTCCTCCTGTGGGTCTCCACAAGAACTTACTATAATCACCTCATCTTTCAAAAGAACACGATCCTAATCTTCCAATGTCCAATTCACAAGTTCTCGTTCGAAAGCCTGGCCATTTTCTGTAAGTTCACCGCGTGCCGGGCCCTGAGGTTTTTTCAACGAGTCTTCCTTTTACAGACCTGGAGGAAATCGAAACATTTCGGACTTGTCTTATCAGATTTCTTATCTCATTTCCGGTAATGCTGCGATTTCGTAGATCCTGATGACGGATGTCATTGTCTCTCTCGTCCGTTGACCTAGGTTAACCCTGTCCTAGACTAGTGTGAAACCTCTCTCTCACCCCCTCACTCTATCTTTCCCTCTCCCCCTCTCTCTCACAATAAAATACGACTTTAAAGTTTAAATTCGGCTTGTTTTCTTCTTCTATCTTATTATTATTTTATATGGAGTGATTCAGGAAATAGGTTTTATTGGTTTTTGTTGTGATAAGTTTTTATTTTAAATTAACTGTTTCGTATTGTTATTTTATGAATGAGTTATTAAACTTAAACTAAAATACACTTAGTTAGTTGGGACTCTGTTTTTCTCTTCTTCATTTTTTTTGAAGGTCAGATGCAAACTCCAAATGTTTTAAAAACATTTTTCAGCTTTATTTGTTGGTCAAACTAAGAAGTTTAATATTTAATGGAGTGAGTTTTGCTGTAACGTTAAAGTCGATGGTTTTGAATTGTGGATAAATTAAAGTATTAAAATTTATACAATTGGGCGATGATGTATGTCTCTTTTTATCCTGGCTGTGATACAGGCAAGGAGGGCGATCAGGCGTTTCCTCTCTGGCAGGACGAGTGGCAATGTGTTGAATGAGCAAAGCTGGACAAAAGGGAGGCCGGAACAGTCGGCGCACCTGTACTTTATGAACTCGTCTCGGCTACCGGCAGCTCCACCCAATTTGTCATCCGGATAGTGAGAGCCTATAGGGTTATTTTCAGCGGGCGTCGAGAGCGGGGGATCATCCCTGGTCTCGGACCGTTATTAATTTTCTCTAATTTAAAACCCTGGGGCTTGGTTTATTGGAGTCATTTATAACGGGAGTCCTCGTTCCCTGGGCCGTCATTGTTCGCTTGCTATTTTTTTCCCCACTGCCGCCGCCCCTTTCCCGTGAAAAACGATGCTCTCGATGCTGTGTTATCTGTGAAAAAGGTGCGCCGGACTGACGGGCCTATCTCTGATTGAATCAAATCCCCGCATGCTGTAAATAACATGGGCGCAAACGCGACGTTCCTGATTTACACAGGGAACTCAATTAACTCCGACACATTCATAAATACATATACAATTCTCTTTTTTCATCGTTCGGAAGATGGAAAAGGGGTAAAAACATGCTTCTGTAAGCGTTTGGGTAGTGACTACAGTTCCGTATGTTAGATATTTTTTTAGACACCTTTGTGTGTAAAACTTTATGAATGAGTAATTTTTATTCAATAATACATGATAAATCAATATATGGGGTGGTTTTGCTGCGTCCCGGGCCCCAGAGGGCTGGAGAGTAATGAAAAGGCATACGAGTTGGCAGAAGAACCGAACATCTGAACCTCCGCGATCTGGCCCTGTGACACTAAAAAGGAATAAAAACTAATTAAAAAAGTATTCGCGTCGGTGAGTCGGATCGGTTGAGAAGCTCTCTCATGTTCGACAAAAATTGGGGGCATAACTGATCACCTTGCAAACCGCTACAGCAAAAGGTTATTCTCCCTTCGAAAGATTTAACTTTAAATCTGATCTTTGATGTACGTTCATTCCAGTTCCAAGTAGTTGCCGACGGATTTGTTGCGCCCAGATTGGTGGTCCAGGCATCCGTTCGAGTAGAAGTCGAGGTTTCCAACGGATCGTCGATTCCAAGTCGGCCCTGGATAAGCGTCTACTTGGAACGTCCACACAAGGTACACAGCAGAAAGAGTCACCTTTAAAACGTTTGGTCCCATAGCTCGGAGGATAATCTGTTAACTGATAACCTTTCGTATCGTAGTAAGAGACCGTATCAGGTTTTGAAAACGTGGCCGTTATGTCCTCTCAGATGGGCACCGAAGTAATGACGGCCACCGATGTTGTGACACACTTCGTCGTAATGGTAATTTCTTTCTGAAAAAGAAGAATAACAACTTGAATGTTAATTCTCGAATAAAAGTATCTATGCAGTTACAAGGCGTGGAGAAATAGTCGTAATGCGTGTACGACGGGTTGATTCTTATAGATAGCTTGTTTTGCGTTCTATTTTGTGTACATTTAGAGTGAATGTATTTATTAGCGTAAGTTTGTATTGTGAGAGGACCGATGAAGGAATGTTGAAAAACCCATTAGGTTAGTAATAGTTCATAGGTGTGAAGGGTGGTGAAGGATTATCATGTATTCTAACATCCTAACTGAGTGAATGGTACGTAAATAGAAAATAATTGACTTCAGATCGTGTTTGAACTTAGAAAATGATTGCATTGGGGGCTGAAATGACCTTGCTGCTTATAGTTCCTATAGGCTAGCTTCGGTGCAGGAAGGACATGACCCAGGACTGACCCCGGACTGGTTCGGAGCAGAGGTGGATGATTCTTCAGGCCTTTATTGTAAATTATACTAAAACTGGAATTGGCTCAACTCAGTTGTACATACATACATTCGTGCGCAGATTGGAGCTTATACAGGGTTTTCGGCTACTCGTATTGCAAACTTTGCCCGTAGATTCGACATTCAAAATTGAACCAAAATATACTTTCGCTTTTTCTGATTTTTTCTGATTTCACGACCTTGCTTCAAATAAAAAAATGGTTACATCAAAACAAAAAAGTTTTGGACAAATCCGTTGATACCATTGAAAACTACGTTAAATTAAAAAAAAAAAATGTGATCAATACTAAACTTGTAAACCTATGTGAAATAAGTGTTTTAGTAGCGAGACGTTTGAAAAAACAAATTTTTTCAAAGTCGAAAAACTTACTATGGTGATTTTAAATTACTATTTTTATTATTATTAATCTTTCCACCTTATCAATCTGTCATCCGCTGTCAGGGTTTACAAGTTTAGTATTGGTCACATCTCTCTCATCGGTAATTTAACGTAGTTTTCAATTAATTAATATTTATGAAAGGTATTGGTTGATATAAAAAAGTCAGAGCCCCGAGCAGATTTCGAACCCACGATCTTCGGCTAAATACTCCTCTGCTCTACCACTTGAGCTATCGTGACTTCGATCCACTCGGACACTAACTTCCTATCTCAACCCCTTTTGAATTTTCCCTCCTTTTTGCCATTTGACTTTTTTATCTCAACTAAAAACCTTAATTAATTGAAAGATATTAATTGGTCAAGAAGACCGCGAAAACTAAAGAATTTAATAAGTTAAAATGAAGTATATCTTCACTAAAGCTCTCCGTGGCCATTTCACTTGTCGCCGAAAATCAAATAGATTATACGACGTTTATGGCAAATAGTAGGGAAAATTCAAAAGGTGGGGTTGAGATGGGAAGTAGTGTCCGAGTGGATCGAAGTCACGATAGCTCCAGTGGTAGAGCAGCGGCGTATCTAGCCGAAGGTCGTGGGTTCGAATCCCGCTCGTGACTCTAATATTTTTATCTCAACTAAAAACGTTAATTAATTGGTCAAGCGGACCAAGAAAACTAGGGAATTAAATTGATTTCTCTTTACTCTCCTTAATGCTTGGTTTTATTCTTGCTAATTAGTCATGAAATAATTTTTGCCGATATAATAAATAACTGTTTTGTAAATTTTAACTTATGACTTACATATAAGTTATAAATTATGAAAATAAGACGTTTATACATAAAAATGTCCTTTCAACGGTTTTTCTATTTGAAAAGTAGGGAAAGGAAAATCTACTGTCCGCTGAAAAGTAAAGTGGCTAAGCTTCTGTAATATTCGCCCTCTCCCTAATAAATTCTGTAAGACGCCGCAGATCCACCCGCTAATGGACAAGTTAGATTGGCCGGGCCGCTCCAGCGATTTATATAAAACTTTCTTAATATTTCTTCCAAGAGCCCTTTCCCCGCACCTTATCCTGCACCCTCTCGGTTGGCGGTTTTCTCGGAGATATTAATTTTCTTGTAAAAAACTTATTCACGCCTCTGCCCTCGGCGTCTTGGATGTTTATGGGATAACTTTGCACATCAGTCACTCTCTTCGGTATTGAGTCGAAGTGAGGGGGACACTTCTTCCAAAGAAACGTTTCCAGAAAATTAAAAGATTAATCGTAAAACCTTTTGGGTTCTCTGCCTCGGGTTGGAAAATATTATAAATATTTATTTATTTAGGATGGTTATAAATCGTCATATTATGCCAGTCTTTATGTCAGCCCGTTATACTTTATTCTACCCCTTTAAAACAAGTTTATAGATTCTTTTCACGTAGTTCTGCTGACTCAACGATCAGCAGGATTGAGTTGTTTTTTGACAATTTGACCCTAGTTCATAAGCTATTTGATCACAGTGGTATGTTACGGCGCTAAAGTATGGGGTTTCCAGTCCTACGAGTTTGTGGAAAAATTTCAACGTTTCTTTTTGTTAAAAAACTTTTCAGCTTACCATCTTTCTCCCAAATTACATGCTAACGCTAGAATCCTGTTTGCCTCCTCTATTCTCGTATATCTTTTCCCTCCTCCTAAAATATATGTCAAAGATACTGAGCCTCCCAGGTGATCGACTGCCTAAAATAATCGCTCTACAGATAACTTGAAAGAATATCTCCTGATATAATCAATGGGCTTCTCTAGCCCAGAAATACTCATGCCCCTGGCAAAACTCCGGTGTTCGGGAGAATCTCTCGGACCTTTTAGTGCTTCCTTACAAAATAAACGAAGTTCATCGAGAAGAAGCTATGAAAAAGGCGAAAAGCACAGAGAGGTTCTACTTGTATAAGGAACTTTTCAATGAACACCTACTATCATATAAACGGAGCCTTTCCCAGGACCTCAATATTAGAGATTCTTGTTGGCTATTCAAACTAAGAGGAGAATTGTTATATTTGAAATTCAAACCCTGGGTTTTGAATGATCCTCAAGATGAAACTTGTCCACTTTGTAACAGCCACGCCAGGGAAGATTCATATCACTTTTTGGTAGTCTGCTCTCTTCTCTCAGAATTACGGGTATCTTACTTGGGAAAGACAGTCATCTCCAGAGTCGAAATACTGGAATATCTTTCTAACCAAGTATTCCCTTTACCGCTAATTTCATTTGCTCGGCACGCCTGGAGAGTGAGATACGAGTGGCTTTCAGATATGCAATAATTGTCGTCCCTGTACATATACTTTTATTTTTACTGCTTTGTTTTTTAGTACTCTATCATTTCTCAAGAGGTAATTTGTTCTTATTTAATTCTTTTTGTTTTCTTCTTTTTTCTCATATTTCCATCTATTTTAATTCATTCACCTGCTATATGTAAATTTTCTCTTCGGATTTCTTTTGTTTTAATATTTCTGTATTTGTAAGCTTTATTATGCAGTAAACTTAGCAGACGGCTACTAGCCGTGCTTATTATACTTTGTATCAGTGTTTCTATTTTTTGTTTGTATCAATTCTAATAAAGTATTGTGTATTGCATTGCATATTGTATATTGTATTAAGCTATTTGTTCAAAACAATTAAATTGCAATAAAGTTAGAACTGATTGTTCTTTGATGACTTTTCGCCTTGAAATTGTATTAAAAAAAACGAACTTTTTTTTCGTGTGGTTCATAAGTCTTAACAGGAAAAATAAGCTAAACCTGCAACACCAATGAGTTAAAACGAACTGTTTATACTTCGCGCCGTGTTCGTATCAGTTTTGACTCTTTACCTCATTTCATAATTTAAGTGTATATATTAAAAATTTAAAAAAAATATATTAACACCATTTATTTATTTATATATTTTTTTACGAGGGTATTTCAACTACGGGGTTTTATGAACCCTCAGGGTGACGGTGTTTTTGAAAAAATTCCCTTTTGTAAGAATGGCTGGTTCTTAAGTCTTACAGGAAAAGTAAGCTAAACCTGCAACACCAATGAGTTAAAACGAACTGTATATACGTCGCGCCGTGTTTGTACCAGTTTTGTCTACTTTATCACATTTCATACTTTAAGTGTAAATACTAAAAATTTAAAAAAATATTAACATCATTTTTATTTATTTATTTTTAACAAGTTGTTGTTTTCTTAACAAGGGTATTTCAAACTGCAAGGCTTTATGAACCCTTGTAATGCCGCTGTTTTTGAAAAAGAAGTCAATTTGGAAGTATGTCGGGTTTGAATTCAGGACAGACTAGATTCCAACCCGGGACCTTGTGCTGAGCGCCTAAACCGTTGCGGCCATCATCCCCTCTTATGTATTATCCTTGAACAATGATAAGACATAGACAATAGCCATAGAGATGTACTATTGGTCCCTATCAACCATTCTCAACCGGAGAGAACGACGCTACTACAAAACCTAAATAGCTTCCTTGACCTTTTGATGATTTACCATAGTTTTTTCCATTCTCACCAGTATTGTGTGTGAGCTGGTCTGGGATCCGTGCATAAAAATCAAGCTATCTTAAACTTTGAAAATAAACAATAGTCTTTTAACACGGTCTAGTTCTAATGATAATATATTGTGAAGTATTATAGGTTAAAGGAACTCAGTACAGTTATATTAATAGATAATAAAATTGTACAACGTATTGCTTGCCCGAGTAAAAGTAGATGATACATTATTTTTCAGAAATGTGATAGCTTAATTAAAGCACCCCACAACATTTACTCTCAACATCCACAAAAATTTGTATTTCATTTTGGAAAGATTAAATTAAATTGGGGAAAAGGTTCAATTTACTATGCAAAAAGCTTCTTATGATTGGAGAAAGATTTGAATTTGATTGGAAAAAGATTGAATTTTATTATGAAAAAATGATGTTATTGAGAGAAAGTACTATTTAGTTTGGAAAAGTAGAATTTGAATAGAAAAAGATTGAATTGGGTTTAGAAAAGACTGAATTTTATTTAAAAAAATTTCTATATGAAAAAGGAAAAGTCATTTTGGTTTGAAGAGTTATTTGATTTGAAAAAAGTTGAATTGGATTTAGAAAATTATGAATTTTATTATGCGAAAAGCTAAAAACGACTGGAAATAGTTCAATTTATTTCAGAAAAATGGAATTAGATTCGAAACAGTTTGATTCTGATTTGGAAAAATTTCAATTTCTTTATAAAAAGTTAGAATTTGATTATGCAAAAATTCAATATTATTGGAAAATTTGAATTTGATTTGAACAAGGTTAAAATTACTTTACCTATTACTATTAAAAGTGAAAAAATGGAATTTGATTAGAAAAAGATTTTGAACTGGTAATAATTGAATTTGATTCGTAAAAGTTAACTGATTATAAAAAAGTTAAATACAATTGGGAAAAGTTCAATTTATTTTGGGAAAATTTCAATTTCTTTATAAAAAGCTATAATTTGAATATGCAAAAGTTCAATATTATTGGAAAATTTGAATTTGATTTGAGAAATATTGACTGTCATGGGCAGGTTCAATATGATTTGGAACAGTTGAATGGAGTTTTAACCAAAATTAAATTACATTTAGAAAGATTAAGATAGACCAGGGAAAATGTGCAGGGTTTAATTTGGTTTGAAAAAAGTTCAATTAGAATTTTAGAAAGTAGAATCCGGTTTCGAAAAGGATAAATTTGACTATGCAAAAGTTTCATATGATCAAAAATAATTCGTTGTAATTTGGAAAAATTACGATTAGACCAGGATAAAGTTCAAAAAGTTGAATTCTATTTAGAAAAGGTTGAATTTTATTATTTAAAGGTTCGATGCGAATGAGAATAAGTTTATTTTGATTTTTAAAAAATTGATTTTTAAAAAGTTAAATCTGATTGGAATTTTATTATGTACCAGTTAAATATGATTGAGGAAGATCGAAATTTGGTTAGGAAAAGTTGAATTTGATTTGAAAAATGTTGAATTTTAATATGCAAAAGTTCAATGCCATTGTAAAAATGTTAATTTGTTGTTTATTGCAAATTTTTTGGAAAAAGTTCACAGTATTTCATTAGACTTGTATAGGACATAAAATGGGCTCGATCATAGAAAAATTACACAAAGCCACCACCGTAGACGGCGAAAAGCAACAAAAGAACAAACGGAAATAACTGGAAGAAAAATCACTGAAAGATTTACCTTTAGAGACTCTCAGATAAATGGATATGTAATTAGCAGTGTTAATACCTGTGTGAGGTGAAAGAAGGTCGATTAAACTTTAAGTATAAACTGACACCGTGGAACGCCTCAAAAAATCGAACCCCTAACGAGAAATACACTGTTTGTTTACAAAATGTTATTTTCCCATAACGGAGCTAATGGTGTGAGCTTGTCTGTGGGATCGATGATCGTCAAGAAAGAGGAGGGGCTGGTCATTGTATCGTTAAACTGGCTAACGAGTACAATATGCCCGTGGCGTTGATGAGAACCGGAGGGGGATCGGCGAAAGAGGAGCACGGCATATGCCTGTCCTCGGTATCACGTGCATCGGCAAGAATCAATTGGCGGTTTAATGTGCCGTGGTCTCCGTCAAAATTTACGACGCAGTGTGCTAGGACGGGCTCACTGAACGTTAATTGTCCTATTGTTGAATTCGAGAGGATTTTAATTGTACGACTTTATAAACTGACAGCCGTTCAAATTGCCGTCAGAATCAAAGCTTGATCATGTAGGATTCATTCTACGTTCATAACCAATCACCAATTATTATAATATTTTTAAATTTGTTTCATGTCTCATCTTTTCTTTATGCTCATCCTGCTATTTCTATTATTTATTGTTTTGTGAGGCAAATAAAGGCAATAGGACTATTCTAGGGGTGTCGGTGGCCGCAATGTTTTTGGCGTTGACACGGCGCTCATCACTGTAAGGTAAATGTTCCGGGTTCAAATCCAGCGGTCCTGCAGTCGAACCCGACATACTTACGAATGGGCTTTTTTTCAAAAACACCGGCACCCCGAAAGTTGATATAACCTCTACGGTTGCGAACCCTCGTAAAAAAATGGTTAAGCGCCAGTCTTTTATTTTTAACAAATACAAAAATAAAAAGGAAAAATATAGCTACACAAGGATCAAAATAAAATTTGAATTTATTTTTTAAAGATCTCAGTTAGGATCGAACTACAATTTATTGGCTATTGGAAATTGGCTCCTTTCTTTTTGGGTTAGCTATTTTCCAACGTATTTTTACAAAGTATTGAATAAAGCATTTATTTTTTATACTACCATCTAAATTTTTGGTATATGCAAATCTTAGAATAAAACAAAATGACATTTGACACTAGGTTAGTAAGAATCTCCCAGGATGCCATATCTAGTGGGGTCTATGTGTTATGTCTCTGTGCCCAACAGGTCGCAAGTCCATTGCCGCTTAATCCTTGGAGGATTATTGGTAGTTCGGAATTTTAGGTTAAATACAAAGATATTGGGGTGTAATGAAAGGGATTTGTGGAATTTTATGTACTGTGATTTTTTGACATCTTTCTCAAAAGGAATTATTTGGTGGATTTTGGACTGGGAAATCTTAATTTGATTATAGTTGGTAGTTTTTGTTAAACTCCACAGTTCGATGCCTTATGGGTTTATTACCGTCTCGTATATGAGTCGTTTGTTGTGAAGCGTCAGTTTTGATCGTTTGTCTAGAAGAGGTGAGAGTTTTGTTTTTGTTTTTGTTTTTGTTTTGTAATGCTTAGTCAGATCCTGCTTTGCCCCTCTTGTATGTAACTATAGGAAGAGATATGTATGTAGATATTATAACAACAATGTACCAGGCTCTCCTTCCCATGGTTGAGACAGGAAAGCCAGAACGGATAGTTCAGTTTAGCCTAGGCATTGGAAGAAAAACGAAAGAAAAAAAATCCCGCTGAAAGCCAGTCAATTTTTTTTATACACTTTGATTTTTATCGATATAAATCATTTCTGTTGTATGGCTCATTTTTGTTATGATTTTCATCTTATTTTATATATAACCAACTCCACGGTTCATATCTTCCCTATTGATAGGTTGAAAAATTCCAAGTTCTCCGTGGTTGAAAACCTTTATTCAATTTAGTCAATTAAGTGGCGTTCCTGGCCCATCATCAGAAACTAAACATAGTGAAATCTCATGGTATAATTCCCAATCTGAAGGGCACACCCATCAGTAATTTCCAATGTTTGTAAATAAAAGTAGATTTCTCTATGTTTAGTTACTGATGATGTACCAGGAGCCCGAAACGCCATGTAATTTACTAAATTGAATGAAGGTTTTTAACCATGGAAAACTTGGAATTTTTCAACCTATCAATAGAGAATTTATGGTTTTGTTTTTTGGTATTTTTTTCCTTTTGACTATCAAAGTTGACTGTTTTAGTTTTGCCCTTCCGGCCCATATTATTAATTCCCATATTAACTAATTATTCTTATATTGTTAGCTGGTACATTTTTTTATTTTTAAAGAAACAATATAGATGTAGATAACAATAAGATTACTTTGATTTTGAGGTAGTTCACCGGCCACAAGGTTTTTGTTAAACCTAATAACGGAATATAATCCTTCCTTAAAAGAACCCCTGATAAATAGGCTTTCTACCCGGCCAAAGAAACCTCATACCGACACTTTATTTTACTGTATTTTATCTGGATTTCAATTTGAAAATGCATTTTTCAAACTGAAACAATTTTTTTTTTTTTTTGTATATTGGGGAATATTTATAACAACATTCTATCCAGACTCTCCCCTCTATGTTAGAGGCAGGAAAGCGAGGGCGGATAGTTCAGTAGCCTAGGTATTATTATAATTCCTTACCTTAATTACATCCCTTAAAAGGACCCCTGATAATGTAGATGTAGATGTATTGGTCGGGGTGTAATTTACTGCGCCCTTTAAGAGCTATTGAATCTCCCGTTCTGTGCCTACAGCTCACCGGTGAGTCCTGTTTCATCAGAAAACTTGATTAGTTGGCCCGGTTTCAGTGGTTGAAGAGATATGTTTATTGATAGCATTATGAACGTAAATGGATAAACGTTATGGGTTGGCTTTTATCGGGATTAATTTTTATCCTCCACTTTCAGACAAGGTTCTATGTCGAATAAGTGATTCTGTAGGAACGACGTTAAAGAATGCGATTAATATTGAAGGATAGCAAGGATTCTTCGCAAAAGTGTGAATGGATGTGTCGGGAGGTCAGCGGCATATGTGGAAAAAAGGAATGGACCGAGGATACTACCCTATTGGACTCCAGCTATAACAGGGTCAGAGAAAGACATTCCCTGGCTGACCTGAAAAAATGTGTCAGTCAGGTATGATCAAAATATGAGAAATTAGGTGAAAGGAAGGATGCTCATGAGCTTCCACCCGCATGTCAAACTGTATTAAAAGCTTAAGCTACATCAAGGAAAGCATCCGAAAAGTACTGCATCAGTTCAAGAGAAGAAGAGAGTGTCTACAACTCGGCAGTGCTGGATTGTGGTATTATGTTTAATGACAAATGTGTGAGATGGGATAATATTTTGTTCTTATAGAATAGGAAGAATTCTTTTCAGTAGGAGTCTCTCAAGAATTTTTTCTCGTATAGGTGAGGATTATCAGGCTATAATTGAGGTTAGGTTTATGAATTTGTGTTGATCATTTTGAGGTGGTGGGGACCGCGGTAGCCGAGTGGCTAGCGTGAGAGACTCTCGGCTCATAGACGCCGCGGTCGTGGCGATTCCCACCGTCGCCTTTTTCACGATAACCCCTTTCCCAAATATGAACACACATAAAAGAATTCGTCACCATAGTTCATCAGTGATCATCATCCAAGTAATAGTTCTTAGGACAGCATTATATATATTAAGAAAATAGGAAGAATGAAAGGATGCCAGGGATTAGATCAAATACAGGAGCTTTTTTTTGGGGGGGAGGGAGTTTTCGATGATGTACTGGATATATGAAGGGTACAAAAATTGTGGGTGGAAGGAAACGAGGTAGTGGTTGGACTAATTACTTCTCTATGGTTTTTGTATGAATCGTGTTACTTAAGATTAAAAAAAGCTTGGTAACTATTCTTCGTAGTCCATCAAACATAAGCCATCAGATTTGCACATATTATCGAACGTGTTTGTTCATAATCTACCGCCACTTTTTCAGTCGATGGCAAGTTTGGTCGTAAAAAACCTCTTAATCCCAAATTTCCGTAAATTGAGTGATAGCAAATAATTAATTGATTTCATTTATTTAGGTTCGAAATTCATTTTGTATTTGTTGTTTGTCTTTTCCCTTAATATCTTAATGATTCTGGAGTAAAATTGGTCATAGGTTCTAACAGGTTGGACGTTTCATAGACGCCTGTATTCCAGACAAGTTAGTAGTTGGCGGATTATACTGGTACCACAGTTCCCTAATCCTGATTAGGGGTCATCTTGATTTCTGGAGTTCCTAGCTTTCATGAATACAAGAACTAGTAATAGAATTGAGTTATTTAGTTTATTTGTCTGTGTTTGTAGTGTTCAAAATAAAATGTAACAAAGCATGAATGGAAATATTTATAACCGTACTCGATGACAGTTTGATCAATCTTCGTAGAGAAAAAAAAAGTTTTATTGTGACCATCGCAGCCTGTTGAGGGCAGAATTCAGCTTACTCACGATGACACCCGCCAGTAAGTGTTAGTTTTTCATTCGAATCTCTATTAACACGTCCACCGGGTGATTCAGCCAGGGCCATTAGTCTAGTCGTCACTTGACTGTTTACTACCATCGGAGCCTAATGGCCCTCGTGACCCGATAATTGTTTATACGCAATTGTACAAACAGAGCGGAGCGAAGATGGGGCAGGTATGCAGCGATGAGGTCGCGTGGCGCTTCCACCCTTGCCGCTCGGCATCCCGTCATGGGAACGGCTCACCCCTTATTACATTATATTCATACCCCAGTCACGCTCTATTCTGCACACCCTCGCCCAATATACGTTCGTTATTTATTACCAGCTCATTGTTTCCTTCCAGCCAGTTTTCTCTTCCAGTCTTTTTTTTATTCCAATCGGCAGATCAGATTTTATGGGCAGGGGGCTGAACGTATATTGTAAAAAAAGTGTAAAACAATCGTAGGGGCGTGCGAATAACTCTTGTTTTGCAGAATTGGATTTTCACTCTCCCTGCTCGGAAAATAATAAAAAACCCGAAGGATAGCTATCAGCGACGATATGATTATTACGGTTGTAACGTACGAAATGTCAGTATTTACATTTTATAGATCGCTTTGACATATCAATTAACCACTTTCTTTATTACAGTTTGTGTTTGGCAATTCCATTCTAACAAGATCAATTTTCTACCCTCGCCCTTATCATGCGCACTTCTCTTTACGGGTAAACATTTTCCCAGATTTAACTTTGCCAATTGGTATCGTTGTTGCATCTCCTCGAGTAGTAGTAGCAAACTCTAACCATTCCGACGAGCACATTTTCCTAATCAACATCAAGTTGATAAGGGGCGTCGGTGGCCGCAACGGTTTAGGCGTTGACACGGCGCTCATCACCCAAAGATCCCGAGTTCGAATCCAGCGGCCTTGAATTCGAACCCGACATACTTACAAATGGACTTTTTTTCAAAAACACCAGCACCCCGAAGGTTGATATAACCTCTGCTGTTGCGAACCCTCGTTGAAAGAAAAAGAAAAAACAGCAAATTGATATGTACGACTACTTTATTAATAGCGGTGGTATTTCACGTCGTTGATTACACGACATTTGAAAAATGGCAAAAAGGAGGGAAAATTCAAAACGTAGGGTTGAGATGGGCAGTTAGTGTCCGAGTGGATCGAGGTCACTATAGCTCTAGTGGTAGAGCAGCGGCGTATCTAGCCGAAGGTCGTGGGTTCGAATCCAGCTTGTGATACTGACGTTTTTATCTCAACCAAAACCTTAATTAATTGAAAATACGTGTGAATGTTAATTGTAAAAACGAAAACTACTGATTTCGAAGATTTGTTTTTATTTGTCCAGGGAGAGTTTATAGACTATAAAATGAGCACACATAATGGTCGTTAAAATTTACTAACAAGATAAATAACAGTTTTTATCTCCCCGAGCAACGCCGAGTTAAAAAGCTAGTTATTTATAAAACTATAAGTGTAATATTGATACTCATATTTTACAAATTTGATTAAAAAGCCTACCTTAAATTGTACTGAATTTATAATTGATTATTCGTCGTATTATATTTTAAAAGATATGACCATTTTGCACCTATTATGTACTTATTACCAATTAACGATTGGTGAACAATAATGCTTCAGAGGTTTCCTTTTTCCCAACTGGAGGAAGAAAAAATATTTCGTTTTAACTTTTATAACATTATTCGTAAATGTTATTAGAAAATTTTCCAAAAGGAATTCTTTTGAAGCCATAGATTCCATATTGAGTATAATTCATTGTAAAACCAAAATGCCACAATTCCAGCACTGGTTAGTTACTCTCCCCACTGCCTGATCTGACAGATGTATCAGATTTGTATAAACCTATACAATTTGTTCAATGTATATATTGTAGATAGCACTTAATAAATTATATATATATATATATGTATATATCAAAGTTTTTTTGGAGCAATTTCCTGATACCAGGGTTCTTTTTTAAATAAAAACAGTAAAGAAGTATATACCCAGAGTCGTCTTCAACGTTATGTCCAATTTGATCAAAAAAATTATGCTTCACGGCAAAAAGTAAGTCCAAAACGTTTGTGTAACAGTACGTATTGCGAAAAAAATATGTAAAATCCATCGCAGAGGCGAGAGAATATATCTCTTTTTGTAGGATTTTCACTTTACCAGATCGGAAATAAAATCCGGTGGGATCGGATCACGGACGATGTAATTACTACGGTCGTAACGTGCACAAATGTCAGTATTTCCTGCTTAAATTTCTCTTCGATATATCAAATAATTTTTTTAACATTGAGGTGTAATAGATCAATAGTATCTAACATGATCTGGATTGACCCTAGTTTGCATTTTTCCAAATACTTGTGTTAAAATTTTGAAGGTTCTTATGTAAGTATTTAAAAGATATGATTGCAACATAGCAATTTCATACGCGTTGTGCTACCCGGGTTAAATAAAACAAACGTTTGATCGAGTTTATTTCGGGTGATTAAATCTTCGGGTCCCCAGACTGTGGGGTTGGAACATGTTGTACTGAATGTAAATGAGTTAATCAACCACTCGACAACAATCAACTTTACCCTCTACCAGTTCGTACCCCGCAGTCCTAGATCCCCCTGATACTGTCTCTAAAGGCATTTGCAATTCTATGAATACATAATTCATATTATTCGGTAACGAGCCCCTCTTATCACGGTGCGTGCTCCTGTTTCCCCAAGGACAACTTTATAGTGGTGTTTGACCGGATAAATGTACACGGAAGAGATTTACCTGTTTGGAATTATATATCAAGCGATGAATTAATTATGTGTCTGACTCCGCCTTCCAGGGTGCGATTTATGAACTGACTCTTATCAATGACTGTGTTTTCATGAGGTTTTTGTAAACAATCTCTACCGCATGGACGAAAGATAGTCTCGTTACGTTCTATCACAAACTGAAACAAAATCTCTAATATTAAAATTAGTATGGACATTTGATACTGATCATTTGGCCAAATTTACAATAATACCCTTGTTAAATAAACCGATAATATTATGTTGTTGTTTATGTAAGAGACAAAAGCTGAAAATGATTTGGCCATTAAAAGCGCAACTCTTGTTTTAGCCACCGTAGTTTTTTGGTGGCTCGTGGTTATATACAGAGCTTCTGCAAGCTAATTGGTTGCAGTGGGGAAGGCGAGACCATTGTTCACAGTGATGACACTAGTGGATACTTGGAAATCATAAATCATAAATGAATGAGTCTTTTCAAGCCGCATGCCAATGTTGAAGATTGTTCTGTGCAACACTTTCCTCCAATTCACTAAAAAGTTTTCAGGAACATCATCACATAGGGGTCACCTCATTACTGACCGAGGTTTTTGGTAGCCTCTGTCATGGGTTGAGCCGTCCAACTCCGTACTTTTGTACAAGAGATGGTCGATGCAGCGGGACTGTAGATTCGGTAGAGCGCGAAGGGACTCGCGCAGAAGGCTGCCACGTCCGCTGGGGTGCGGGAAATGATGGGAATACCCTTGTTCCTCTTGTAGTGCTGACTGTTGCTTCATTAGTGAAAGTTGAGACTTCGTCGATGAATCTAAAATAAGCAGGTTTTGCTCCTGTTTGTATACAGAACTGCTGCAAGCTAATTGTCTGCAACGTGGAAAGCTAGACGATTGTTCAAACAGATTGTAATGTAAAGGGATTTAAACTGGGAGCTAAATTGAGTCGCAAGCAGTGTATGCGACGTGACGCGATGTAACGCCTCTTTTAAGACGCATAAGGAAATAAAGAATCAGCGCACATTGAGACGTGACGCAGCACAACACAGCAGTACCTGCAGCATCCGTATAAATTTCGCGCTGTGTGTAAGGATACTTGGATATGTAAATGTGTAATGTCGTACTTTACATTGTGGGGTATCATTCTTTTCCAAGATGGACGGTCTGTTCCATCTGTCTCAGCGATTTTATTTCAGATTTCAGCTTTAGGATCGGGGGTATCAAAAGTTTTATATATTTACGGTCTGTTATGTACAGCGAGGAAAGTTACGTGTCTATTATTTTTATGGAGGCCAGGGAAAGAAGGTATCTTTGTCAAGAGAGTACAGTTGAAAAGAATCCTATAGTGCTTTGTATCTATGAAGGTACACTCATTCTCTAGTACAGATGCAGTTTTTACTTAATACGGTTGAGAAAAACGCCTTTGGGTGTTGATCCCTTTCTCCAAGCGACCAGCGTAAACCGTCATTCGAGACCAAGCCGTCCACAAAATCTCCGATCGAATTGTGAAAATAAAACTTTGAGGTATCTTTCACCAATCGACACGCCAACATAAGGTATAGACAAATATTCAGCCATCAAGCTAAACCTTTGTCATGTAATTTGATTTGATACTCAATTGAGTCGTACGCCAATTGAGAACGTTGCAGAACGATCGGGACAAATGACTGGTTTTACATGACTGGGACGAAAAGTGAACACGATTGGGACGCTAATAATAGTGAATGGAGACACGATTGGGACATTTGGGAATTTTATTGCAATATACAAATTTGTAATATAAACTACATTATAACACTACATTATTTAGCTAATAAAGGTCTCAGATAAATGGAAATTGGGTGCGGTGAAAATTGCACTTCGTCAAAGTGAATGAATGAAATATAACGCGTTACTATTATTGTATCGTTGTTGCAGTTTTTTGACTAGCTTTTGTAAGGTGCGCGGTAAATCTGAGCATTTTTTTTAAATTATCGACGGTTTTATTTTACTCAAAAGAAGTCTAGAATGAGGATTTTCTGAATTAGATTCAATATTGGGAAGGAATTATTTTTTTTAATGTAAGTTCTTTGTTGAGATGAAAGATGTCACGAGCGGGATTCGAACCCACGACGGCTCAATACGCCGCTGCTCTAAACACTTTAACTATCGTAACTACGATCCACCCGTACACTCCACATCTCAACCTAAATCCATCTCAATTTTCCCTCTTTTTGCCAGTTTTAGCCTACTAAATCGATTGGAAAGGAATTTAATTATTAAGGACGATTTCGAAGGAAAGAGAAATATAAAATTAAGGTTTAATAGTTTGCTTGTTTTATGATGTTGGCTGAGTTTGCATGTATCTGTTCTGTAATTAATTTTGTTTTCGTATCTCTGTTAATGTACACCATTAAAAAGTTGCGTCTATATTTGTTTTTTTTCCATGTTTAGTATTTGTATTTTGTAGAAATCAAAGTTGTCTTGTTTTTCCGTTCTTTTTCTCTTCGTCACAATAGTGCAGTACACCCTTATCCGAATCGTGTTTTGCATTCTGAGACCTTTCACTTAGCCGCGTCCTAATTCGGTTGCGGCCCTTGAGAATATGTTCTCACAATGTTTAGTCTGATAGTCTTGTCTGAACAGAAACTATTCTAAAGAGTTTACTATTGGTAGTAGCTCGACCTCATAGTTGGTACATTGTTTTGCTTGCCTAACTTTCCTTGGATATTGTCTTCATCTAAATGAGCCACAACAGTACTCAAGACTTTTGAATTTCTTTTGCTTCTGTCAATAAAAATCTGTAATTTAAAGTCGGAATATTTTTGGTTGTAGGGTCTAAGAAGCTCCGACACTGAACCAGGATTCAGCTAATGGTATATTGTGCTTACTAACTTCCAGTTCAAATCCTCGATAGTACCATTTATAATTTTGTACTCTAAGGTCGAAAGCTTGGCAGTAGGCACTAAATTTGCTTTCTTCGTCAAGGCCAAACCTTGATCCAGACTGTTCGTAAGATATCGTTACTAGTGAGAATGGAGTAAATCGACAACCGATATCGTCACGTAACAAAAATTCGCGGAATCTATTTCATCCGTTGTAACCCGGAGTGGGTTTAACCCCTCAATTATTCGCCATTAGGTAAATAAACTTACCCCGACTGGTTGAAGACGGGTCAGAGCTATACTTACTCAATTGTTAGACTACCGGATGATAACAAACATTTTGATGCCGTGCCCGGCTCTTCCGTGCCTCCGGGCCATTAGCGGCGGGATCAATCAGAGTACAGCTGCCTCCCCTTCCACATTTCTAATTACTTAACACCGATCGCTATCTCTATCGTTAACAGAGTTTTATTTCAGCTATTCATCCACTCTAGATTAAATGGCGTTGTCTTCTTCTGTTTAGAAATTTGACGAAAATTGGGAAATTCTTCTGCAAGTATTCACCAGTTTCGATCGATAAGAAACTTAAGGCCAATCTGCCATCTCTTCTTGTGAAAATAGTTTTTATTCAAATTATTGCTATATAATAGTTTTGGCTTTTCGCTTATTCACTAGTTTTTATCACTGCAAGTCTCTTTTTTCTCATTTATTTATTTTACAATTGCATACAAAATGCAACGAACAAAGATTATGGTGTTTTTATATTGAGGGTATGTTTTATATACATATACACATGCACAATATGTATGCACATTTACATGTTTGGTGTGAATTTGAACAGCCACCATCCAGCGAAAGTGGCCGTAGTTGGCCATTATGGAGTGAATTCAGCAGCTGTCCCTAGAGTTGCCGAAGTTACAAAATCAGATGGTCGCGAGGCCACCTGCGCTTCCAGCTTCTAAGAGGGGTGGAAGGAAGGGTTGAGGTGGACAGGTTGCGAATTAACGGGTTGTCATGAGAGGATAGTTTGGAGTGAAATTTATTTAACGGGACTAGGCTAGGTTTGGGACGTGTATTATTTTGAGAAGCGGAGTGGATAGGATTGGTGACGTAGAATATCAACTATTGTGCGACGGATTTTGGATTGTACGGATTGAATTAAGGCTGGAATGGCTGTCCCGTACAGTTCAACTCCGTAGGTACAAATTGGGACGATTAGGATAGTGTATAATAGTTTTTTGTTAAGTAATGTCAGTTTCGATCTATTGTCAAGTAGTCTCTTCAGCATTTTAAATCTAAGGTTAATGTCAATTCGTTTTAGTGGGGTATATGAATTCCACTTAAGTCTTTTGTCCAAGTAAAGTCGAAGATATCGTATACTATTCACTTGAGTAATTGGGGTACCTTATAAATAGACAGGTAGGACAGTTTTACGATTAAGGGTGAAAACCATGTATTTTGATTTTTAACTGTTTAACATAATTCTCCACTGTCGAAGCCAGGGTTCAAACATATGAAGATGGGATTGGATATGGCAAGCTTCTGAAAACAGATAATTTCCTGCCATATTCTTCCGTGCAGTATTCCGTACATAACAATTTCTTTGATAAAAAACATACCCGGAGTGTAGAAATGAATAAATATTTCAATTAATTAAGTTTTTTTTCCGTGGCCATTTCATTCGTCTCCGAGAATCAAATAGGTTACACGACATTTGAAAAATGGCAAAAAGGAGGGAAAATTCAAAAGGTGGGGTTGAGATGGGAAGTTAGTGTCCGATGGATCTAGGTCACGATAGCTCAAGTGGTAGAGCAGCGGCGTATCTAGCCGAAGGTCGTGGGTTCAAATCCCGCTCATGACATTGACTTTTTTATCTCAACTAAAAAAACCTTAATTAATTGAAATATATTAACTGGTCAAGCGGACCACAACAACTAGTGAATCCTTTTTAAAAGGATAGTTCCTACCAACAGTAAGACAGTTTTGCAACGAATCGGATTTCGAGCCCTTAGCTCATCATCAGGTTGTAGAACTCTTTCAACCTTATGATGACCTAAGGGCTCGAAATCCGGATCGTTGCAAAACAACTTATTGTGAGTAGGAACTATCTTTTCAAAAAGGATTACCCGGAAAGATTTCAAGGCTGAATGTATTAAAATGCAAACGTTAGTTTTATGACTTTTATTCTACAGAAAGGGAAGAGTTATCAGTGAACTCCTATCTGCTTCATTGATATTGCATTAGTCTCGTTATTATGACTTTATTTTGGATGCATTGCTTTGAAATATTGTTTTCTTTGGGATTTCACTATAGTAAGGGAAAAATTGTTGTCAATGGTTCACTTTTAGAAATATTTGCTAATTTTTATCACTGCAAGCTTCTGAAAACCTAATTTCTTCAAATTTCTTGCCATATTCTTCCAAACAATAGTAAATTTATCAGAAGAATTTCTTTAATAAAAATATCTTGTGCGTTTTCAAGGCTGAATGTGTTAAAATAGAACTTAAAGTAAGGTTACAAAAGTTTGTTTTATGACTTTTAATCTATAGAAAGGGATAAGTTTTCAGTGATCTCCTATCTGTTTCATTGATATTGCATTAGTCTTGTAACTTTATTAATTATAACTTTATTTTGGATGCATTGTCATAAAATATTGTTTTCTTTGGTATTTCTCGATATTAATGGAAAAATTGTGGTTTGATTCACTTTTAGAAAAGTTTGCTAGTTTTTATCAATGCAAGCTTCTGAAAAGAGATAATTTTCTGCCATAGTCTTCCGTGCAATAATACATTTGCCAGAAGAATTTCTTTGATAAAAAAATATCCTGAGAGTTTTCAAAGCTGAATGTGTTAAAATAGAAAAAAAGTTAATTTTATGATTTTTAATCTATAGAAAGGAACGAGTTATCAGTGATGTTCACCTCTCGGTTTTTTTAATTTTTTTTTTAATTTCCCTACATTAAGGGGAAAAATGGTTGTTATGATTCACTTTTAGAAATATTTACTAGTTTTGATTACCACAAGCCTCTGGAAATTGATCAATTTTTTCCAAGTTTCTCTGGACAATAGTGAATTTATAAGTGGGCGTCGGTTGCCGCAACGGTTTAGGGGTTTGCACGCTCATCACTGTAAGGTAAAACGCTCCAGCGGCCCTGCATTCTAACCCGACATACTCATAAATGAAAAAAAAAAAAATAAAAACACCGTCACCCTGAGGGTTTATATGACCTCTGCTGTAGCGAACCCTCGTAAAATAAAATGAATTTATCCAGAAGTATTTCTTTGCCGCCCATCTCCGATTCCTTTCCATTCATTTTAACGTACGTTGCCAACGAACGGTCGCGTGCTTGAGATTGTGATCAATTCCACTGGCTCACCTGTTGACTCAGTGTTTGCGTTAATTACATAGAACTGATTCAACTGCGTAAAGGGTCGATTTTTTTTTTATAATGGAATAATTAAGTTGACGCGTGTCTGGCTAAATAAGTCTCATTACCACTGGGAAAATGTGACTAAAAACAGGAAAAACAGCAACGTACCTACCTGATCCAGTGAAAATCTGTAAACGTATTCAAGGAGAAAAATAATTACGAAAAGGATTGTGGCTATTAGGACAGACATAATGAGGTAATATTTGTCAAATACCTATGCCTAGATAAAATGTGCTTATGTAAGATTTACCTCAAACTACCATCATTGCATTTTCATTTAGTCTCTCACTCCTTCCTAAATATCTATTTATCTAGCAGTTTTCGTTTTATCTATTCTATTATCTATGTACCTATTTACCTTATGTCCGTACATAACTCAACTTATACCGATACAGCACCGTGCATTTGACTTCGGACATACCACTATACTGAGCTAACTATTTGTCTGTAGATTTTAAATCTGATGTATTATTTTTTACCTATCTGTCTATGTGTCTAACTATTTTTCTCTCTACCTCTCTATCTCTTTCTCTCTTTCTTTATCCTAGTATGTGTTACTGTTTCTCTCACACTATGTAGATTTTCATTTCTTATTCATTTCTAATAATAAAAGCTTATTGTTCGACTCTTTCTTACAGAATGAACTTAACTTAACTTATGAACTTTTTTCATGAACTCCCTCACTCACTCTCTTCCTCTCAGTTTTTGTCTTTGTCTCCCTCGCACGCATGGACGTTTTTATATCTTATTTCTCTCTAATAATTAAAGCGTATTGCTTTACTTTTTCCTTAAATATTTTTTGTTTTTATCAATATTTTATTATCAACTTTTTCCACAATCTCACTCTCTCTCTCTCTATCTATCTATCTATCTATATCTATCTATCTATCGATCAATCTATGTATCTATCTATGTATGTATCTATCTATCTATATATCTATCTTTCTATGTAAATATCTATCTATTTAACAATTATCTTTTTTATTTCTTCTATTATCTCTGTACCTATCTACGATATTTCCGTACAAAACTCAACTCTAAACATTCAGTACCGACTATTCGACAACTTCGAATCTCCCTCTAGATTGAGCTATGTATTTATCCGCATATTTCATATATCTGTCTATCTATCTAATCTATGTATCTAACTATTTTTCACTCTCCCACTTTCTCTCTCTCCTCTCTCTCACTCTCGTTCTCTCCCTCTTTCTCTTTCTCCTAGTATGTGTTACTGTATCTCTCACTATGTACGTTTTCATGGCTTCATTAATAATTAAAGTGTATTGTTTGACTCTTTCTTTCAGTTTATTTTTTTTTCAAAATTTTATCGTCAACTTTTTTCATGAACCCCCTCCCTCTCTCACCCTTTTTTCAATATCTGTTTTTCTGTTTTTGTCTCTCTCACGTGCGTGTGTATCTTATTTCTCTCTAATAATTAATGCTTATTGTTCGAAACTTTTCTTGAAGTTTTTGTTTTTTATCTATATTTTATTATCCACTTTTTTTGAATTTCTCTCTCTCTCTCTCTCTCTCTCCCTCTCTCTGACTATTCTATGTACCCAGCGTTCTATCTAAATTAGAAAACAGAATATAGTTTCTGCTACTTCCAATAAATCGTTATTACCTTTGGAGGAATTATAATAAATTTTCAGACTTGTATTAGTAACAGGTTAATATTTATTTGTATATGAATATCCGCCGAATTTTAAAAATACTATTTTTATGATGGATTTTGTTGTGATGCCATAAAAAATGGTACATAAAGTTGATTTTAATTTTTTCAAATTAATCCAGTTACGGATACGGCTGATCGTCATTGCCCATAATTGTTGATAAGGGTGTGATGCGGTTTTAGGACTGATTATAAATCAAAGGGGCGATCGTTTTGGTGGTGGGATGGGGGTTGAGGACAACTTGCCAGATAAACACAACCCGCACAGGAAAACCGTCTAATTTACAGGCACAAGTTCCCAGCTAGCAACTAATTCCGAATGCCAGTTTTCCAACTCCCTAGCACTATTGTCATGGTAAATTTGCTACAATATCTGCGTTGGCTGGTTTAATTAATTCGGACCAGGTAGATTTAGGGTTGGTTTCCCGTTTGCAGTTTGCCGTTTCTGATAAGGTCTCGCTTAGCTTGACGTCAAACCACCGGTACACTTCCCCTGAATATATCAACTGGAGCATTCCATCAAATTGTTTCATATCCATCTCCTATATGGCCATGTAGATATGTAACTGGTTTTTTTTTACAAACGATTTTATCGAATTGATGGAAACGTCATTAAACTCCAAACATTCGGGCAATTGTGACATAAAGTAAAAACATTCATAAATATTATCTTGTGAAAGCTTTACTTGTGTAAATTGGGAGATATTTTCTTTAAAATTATACCATTTAACCCTGTGCACTCCTCAATCTAATTACTTTCTTTTCACTCGTTATTTATGCCGGATATCCCTGGTCTTCATTCAACATAACTCCATATTTTGTACCTGGAACCCCTCCCCAAGGGTTGAGACAGGGTATTTTAAGACTAATCAAGAAGGGCAACTATTTATAAAGTCTTTCAATAAATTAAGGTTTTTAGTTGAGAGAAAAAAGTCAGTGTCACGAGCGGGATTCGAACCCACGACCTTCGGCTTGTTACGCCGCTACTCTACCACTTGAGCTATCGTGACTTCCGTCCACTCGGACACTAACTTCCCATCTCAACCCCACCTTTTGAATTTTCCCTCATTTTTGCCATTTTTCAAATGTCGTTTAATCTATTTGATTCTCGGCGACAAATGAAATGGCCACGGAGAGCTTTAGTGAAGATATACTTCATTTTAACATTAAAGTCTCTAGTTTTCGTGGTCCCCGTGACCAATTAATGTCTTTCAATTAATTTAGCTTTTAGTTGAGTTAAAAACGTCAGTGTCACGACCGGGATTCGAACCCACAACCTTCGTCTTGATACGCCGCTACTCTACCACTTGAGCTATCTTGACTTCCATCCACTCGGACACTAACTTCCCATCTCAACTCCACCTTTTGAATTTTTCCTCCTTTTTGCCATTTTTCATTGTGTGCATTATATTATGTTTCATTATGCCATTTTTTTTATCTCAAGTAAAAACCTTAATTAATTGAAAGATATTAATTGGTCAAGCGGACCACGAAAACTAGTGTACTATTTATAAAGGTGTACCCGTGAATATGGAGCTAGTCGCTTTAGGATGCGCCCTACATCCAGGGTTACTTCTGTCTATCCACTGTTCATGGTAATCGTGATTATTTATTCAGGGAAGAGCTTCGAGCCTCCCCGTTTTTTAAAGACGGATGGTTGACGGTTCGTAGGCTCACTCCTTCCGGTTACGTCCACTGCGTATTCGTGGGATAACAGGTGCGTTGTCTCCTTTAGGTCGGTCCTCGAAGGGAAGGAGGTCGCAGGACCGAGCGAAGTTATGTAAGTGGTCCTGGCACGTCACTCCACCGTTCCTTACCCAACGACCGATGTGCACCAATTGGGACGAAGTGGACGCGATCTTCACATTTTCGCATGCTCTAACCTTTTCGTCCACTATATTCTTCTGAAGAGCTTACTTTTAGCTTATTTTATTTCAACACCCATGTTATAGGGAAAAAACAAAAAAGATTTGCGATTGTAAGCTCATCGCACGGCATCGCATCGAGTGCGTTGTAAGCAGGTCTGATGTTGATTTTCCTACAGTCAGTGGAAGCTCCTTCCTTTCTAGCTTTTACTTTCGCCATATCGTATCGCACGCCGTGTAAATGGGCCGACCTTAGTAGTCTCCCTATCCTCTTCGAATCTCGATCTCTATGGTCCGTCTAGTCTCGCTATTTGACACATTATTAAATTGAAATAGTTAAATTACGAAAATAGCTTTGTGTTGGTTTTCTTCTTAAAGACATTTTAACGTACGAAGAACTGATGAATTCTCAGACTTTTTCAATCAGCGACAGTTGAAAATAAGTAAACTTGGCAAGATAGATCGTTTGATGAATAAATTATAATCAGGTAGCCCTACATAATTACACTATCGATTATGTTGAAAATTAATTAGCTTAGTGCAGTGTAAACAGTGAAAATGTATTGCAAAGGCTAAGTATCTTTGAGGGAAAAGACTTTCCACTGTCATCGGTGAACTGGCGTAGGATAAAATATGGAAATAGATACGAGGGCTGAAGGACGGCCCGCTTTCATTTTTATAAGAGCATTCCCCGTTCTCTGGGAACGACTGTAATATATTAATTGCGCAATAAATTCTGTTTATTTTTGAAGGTGGTCCGGGGGAGGATGACATCAATATGGGAGGTGGTAGGAGGATGAGCATGCGCTTTGTTGACGGCCAATCCAAAAGCTCCCCTTCCAACCCCTACTCTTTCTATCCTTCCCTTCTCCACCCTGAAATTTAATTAGGGTGATATGAGGGTGGTAGCGGTGTAATGTCGGCGACCATCATTTGCCGTGCTACTTCCCGTCATGAGAGCATCATACTATTAGAAACAGCATACAACAGATAAACGTACGTACATACCCATTCTGAGTTACTAACTTTTCCTGTCATACTATTAATAATATAAACAATCATTATTAAACCACAAACCACATAGAATATTAGGACTAAATCATCAATATTCGTTTTAAACCTTAAATTAAGCGAGGAGAAAAAATGTGTAGAGGGACTTTAATAATAGTACTTATTTATTCTACTTTATACAAAAAGTCATATATCACGATATGTAAACACATTAAACTACCAGGCAGTGGTTCGGTACTAAATCGTCATTAAAAACAGAAACATAATTAAGTTTACATATTCATAGCTTTTTCTCATAAGCCAAACGTAATAGAATCAACACATTTTAATAAATATTAATTACTTTATTGTGAAAATATATTAAATAGTTAAAAATTCAACAAAACAAAAAATGGACAATTTTCTCTCAATTTTTTTCTCTTTTTTCTTATCATCCTCTTTCCTTATACCCTCTTCTAGCTAGAGAAGAGCTACATTGCTTCTTTCATTCATTTCACATTATTTCCCCATCAATTTTCTTATGTCTGTCACACATTTGGTGATCATTCTCATATTTCTCTTTTTTCTTACAATTCTCTTTTCTTATACCCTCTTCTAGTTGGCACACTGCTTTTTTCATTCATTTAAGATTTTTTCCCCATCAATTTTCTTATTGTCTGTCACACATTTGGTGATCATTCTCATATTTTTCTTTTTTCTTATAATTCTCTTTTCTTATACCCTCTTCTAGCTAGCACTCTGCTTCTGTCATTCATTTAAGATTTTTCCCCCATCAATTTTCTTATTGTCTGTCACACATTTGGTGATCATTCTTATATTTGTTTTGAATTATTACATTGCAAACTTTTTCTTTTGTTACTGCCAAGGACTGCGTAACAAATCTTCTCTAGTGGCGACAAAGTATTCCTTATGTTTTAGAAACAGCGAACAACCGATTCATGCTTGTTTTAATTATTCTTTAATACGATGAGAATGTGTAAAGAAGTTCTGTATAAACCATATAGAATTTTGGGGCAAAGCATCACTATAAACAAGTATTTTGGTATGTAATTATGGAACTGCACACAAGTAATACGAGACAGGCTATGTTTTATTACAAATACGTCTTAATTGATGAAGATTTATTTGGCATATACTTAAAATCACTCTCTCTCTCTCTCTCTCTCTCTCTCTCTCTCTCTCGCTTTCTCTCTGCAACTCTTTCTCTCTCTCACTCCATTTTTCTATTCACTTTCTTCTCAATCTCTCTTTCTTCATGTTCTATTTTACATTATTCACGATATCTCTTCATGTTATTTTTTTCTCATTTTTATATATAAATCCTATAAATTCAATATATGTAGTGAATAAAAAGAATTGCAATGCAACATATACAATAAAAATTAAGTATGGAATTGGTGAAAATTCAGCAAATAAATATCCAATATAAAAATGTCAATTTAAACTAGCCAAATGACTAATTTAAGTCTTTTTACGCGTCAATTTTATTTTTGAGTAGCCTGCTGATTATGCAATTTTTACTTGTAGTGTTTATGTTTCCCTTATTTCCGTCACGACCTCCGGCAGCCGGATTTTAAATGTCCGCGTTCACTCTTATAAAAAAAAACTCCTAAACAACCAACCATTATGATTTATTGTCACTATAAAATTTTTAAATGTTTTAGATATTAAAATATAATATGTTAAAAATTAAAATAATACCTTTCGAACCAAGTGGTGAGCATTTATTTAAAATAAAAACTGATAAATGGTTAACTCCGTCCAATTTTCTTCTGATTGCGAAAATAAAAAGACATTTTGAATAATGTTTATTTTAACTTAATACCTTTTGAAAATGGCAGCCTTATAAGCACAATTTATAGCTCTAAACAACACGACGCTTTGTCATCGTACAAATATTCCAACAAAAATGTTGCCACTTTTATCTGCTTGTAAGATCTCTTTTTTTAATGTAAAAAATACAATAAATAAAGATCAGTTTTATTCTGGATCTTCAGTTCAAAGTTATTTGATTTATTAATGTATTTTTTCTACTTCTTTATTGTATACATACATATATACATTCAATGTAATTTCAATGCATACTATTGTATACATACTATATTGAATTACAACCGACCTCCTCTGAATGTCCCAATTGGATTAACAGAGTAATTAAAAATAAAAATAAATTACAGTCAGTCTAACAAGCCTTAAAGTGGGACTACGTAGGCAAGATCATCGTATCAAAAACTGTTGATATTTAATGACAATTATCTGGTGTATCCCGATTTTATTGATAACAGCCTTTAGTATTATAATTATGAATTTTAAAAATCTAAAATATGGTAAAGAACGTACTTCAAGCTTTCGAGAAATCTTTCTCCTTTTATTAGGACGTTAAAACTATTATTCATATTTCACATGGTCAAAAAACGTAAATATTTATATATAGAAATGAAACTTATTGTCAGAAACTTGGCTGTATTTACTTAAATATATAATTGAATTACTTACGTTTTGTCTATCAGATTATATATATATCATAGNATAGAGAGAGAGAGAGAGAGAGAGCATCCGTCCGTGTCTGAGGTCAGTTTGGCAAACCTTAAAATGACGCTAGGAGGACAGTTATATGTATGGAAGATCATCAATTTTATTGATATCAGGGTTTAATATTACATTTTTGTATTAATTTAAAAGAAGATAAACTTCGTCAAGTTTTCGAGGAATATATCTGATGCATCTACCCTATCAGTTTCAAATAATTGTATTTATTCGAGAGTTGCTTTTTCATTCTCAGCAAAATTCAGAAAAGCAACGAAATACTTGTCAGGAAGAGAAATGAATCTCTAGAGTTTTAAATTGCTTTTAAATGAGACGTTAAAAGTGTATTGTTTAATACAATGTTTCGGTCAGTTCTGCTGTATGGATGATGAGATGTGGGCTCCCTGTCATGCAGATCAAGTTGAAAAGGAAACAGCTAAGATTTCTGAAAAACTTAATATATTAATCAGTATATTATACTAACTATAGTCGAACAGAGGTTTTCTAAATAAATTTCTAATCCAGAAACGTTGTTATAATAGTCTGGTCCGATCTTAAAAAAAATAAAGAAAAGAAAAAAAGAAAGAAAAAAAAAAGTATTCCATTTAATTAGGTACAAACATTAAAAATTCTCTAAAGATCATCTGTACTCTACATAACATAAAATCAAAAATTCTAACATTAAATGTAAAAGACATAAGTCTGGAAATTACTTCTCAATCGAATACCAACTTCTGAAACATTAGTCAATGTGGGCGGTTCATAAATAATCTCGAACGCTGAAAATATTTTAAAAGATTAGGTTATTAATTCATTTAAGGCAACTTAGTGACCAACACCCAAACCTGCATTTAAATGGGCAAAAGTAAATCTTCTCCAGATCATCTTTGCCCCACTTACTTTAACAGAGAAAAACATGTCTTATTTTTTGTTGGATTGTCCTTTTTTTAAAATTCAATTTAAAAAACATGAACTCATGAACGTTGTAATATCAATTATATGCTTATTTAAGATTATAAAATCAATTAAAAAAGTACTTTTTTATTTTTGATTCCTTTCAGAAAAGACAAAATCTGCTCAAGTTGCTCGAAATAGAAAATTAGAAATATAACTAAATTGAAGTTATTAGGTTTCTGTTTATTTGTTTCCACAGTTTAATCTTCTTTACGCAGTGTAAATCTCATGTTATTTTGTACAAATATCTTTCATAGAAAACTTGGCAAAATAAAATTAATAATTTGTTGCAACAAAAAATAGAACAACCTCAAACTATGTTCAAAAGTCAAATTTGAATAAGAATCAAATTCTTAAACAAAAGAAAGAAAAGATGATTCAAGATTGTACTTGATTCATCAGGCTTCGAAATTATTATTCTTATAATATATAATAATTTCTTAGTCCTGATGTAGGGGCGCTATTCCTCAAAAGCTAGAGAGACTGTCTTGTCTTCTTTTTTTCAAATTGGCCCAAATTCATAATTTACAAAGAACTTGATGAAGAAGAAATAAAATTCACTCTAAAATGAATTCTAATACAAAATATTACAACTTTTGTAGAGTAAACAGGTTGGTAGAGATAATGTTTTCATAAATGCTATAAAAGCTATTATTCGTACGAAGCTATGTTTGTCTAATTGTTATTAAATTAGGTTATTTTTTGTTCTGCACCCAAGAGTCGGTTCAGTTTCTATCCTCAACCCTTTTTAGTAAATAACAAACTGTGTTGTAACATTAGAGCTATCTGGCATACATTAGACCTGGCACTATCAACACGACACACAAGAATGACACATCTACACGGAAAACGGACACTTTGAGCCCTGAAGATGATCTCAATAAAGATCGAAACGTTGGCACGATAAAGAAAATGTTTTTGTAAAACCTACGTAACACCAGACCACACCTCACGATCTCCAAATAATCATTAGCCCTACCTATTAGTATAGAAAAAATTAAAACGTAAATTTTGAATTTTGCATTAAACAAATCGTTTTTTAAATTTCAATCCACAAAGGAACACTTTGGACTTTCTTCCTACTTGAATTTTTATCGAAAACAATATTTCCCGTCGTAATACACGGTGAAGGACCCATAAATAGAGCCATGCGAACAAACTAAAAAGGAAATGTATGGTAATTAGTGATCGTTAAGTGATCTACATATTTTGGTTAAATTTGAACAATGTACGTAAATCCCAGGCCCTGAAGATGATCTCAATAAAGACCGAAACGTTGGCACGATAAAGAAAATTTTTTTCTGAAACCTACATCACACCCGACCTCATCTCACGATATCTGAATAATCGTCGACTAACGGTCACTTATTCAGTCATCACCACACAAGACAAGATGTTAAAACTGTTCAAGACTTAAAATAAAAAACTTATAAAGTTTTTCGTTTATTTTTTAAATTCATTATGTTTAGTGATCTCATTGACCAAATTACTTATTTCAATTCAATCTTTTTATGCAAGGTTTTGGTCGAAATGAAAAAGTGTCACGGGCCCCGCTACCTTCGTAGCTATCGTGATTGTTTTTTTGACTCCTATATTCAGGATTTTTCGTTTCAGAAAAATATTTTCTTTATCGTACCAACGTTCCTATCTTTATTGAGATCATCTTCAAGGCCTTGTGTTGTCTGCATTTCAACAAAAAGGTTCTCTGATTGATAGCCGATGCGAGTTTCTTCTCATTGTTGGAGATGTCCTTCAGAATACTTTTTGCTTCGTGTCCATATGCAGTTGAAATTATTTCATAGAATCCCGTGTTCTTCGTTCTTCTCGTGTAGAAATGTGTGGTGATTAGTGACCGTTAGTCGATGATTATTTCGAAATTGTACATATGTCCGAGTGGATCGAAGTGGCGATAGCTCAAGTGGTAGAGTAGCGCGTATCTAGCCGAAGGTCGTGGGTTCGAATCCCGCTCCTGACATTGACTTTTTTATTTCAACTAAAAACGTCAATTAATTGTTTGTATTAGGTTAAATAAATATAGACAATTTTATAACCAGATTTCAAAAACATTGAAATATTTATTACATGCTTATGAACTTGCGGTTTTAAAGATTAATTTAGGCTTTTGATCGCGTTTGCCATTCGGACTTGATGATTTTGCTGGAGCACATTATTCCTTCTAGTAACATTTCATCCTTTGAAGCTACCTCACTGATTGCTACTTCCGAGTCATTGACGGGCCGGCGCACAGAGAGGCAATTTCCTTACAACTGACTCCATTTCACTTTTCTTGCTGTATTTGAGCCAGAGAATAACGCTGTAATAATGGTTTTATTGTTAAAAATTGATTAAAACCAGTAATCAATGCTGAAACCTGAAAATTATTTTTGCAATATGTACAGCTATTTTCTTAACATTACCCTCCACCCCAACCAGCGGTTCGTTGTAGAAACTCGTTCACCCTAATTTCCTTTTATAAACACCCCCAAGTATGAGATAAAGACCAAAATTTAACATTGGGATGGAATCAGGTTGGTTAGGTAAGGAAAAACCATCAATATTGGAAGAATTTTCGGTTTTTTAGACGTTCTAAAAAAGCTTCGTTGTTCTTTGCTTTGGCACCGTTGTTTTTCTCTTCTATACACATACAAGTACTATCTTTGTGGATTTCAGCTGCCTATTCCTGCCTATCTGTTTGCAGCATTATTTCAAATAAATTTATTTAGTCTAAAATCTATAAAACATAATAAATTTTGCCCTTTCTATTTAGTTGAAGCAGTCTGCCTTAACTATTACTGTTTTTCTCTGTGTAGAATCCGAATCAGATATCAGAAATATCATATCATGAAAGGATTTTTTTAAATAAAAAAGGTTCTTCGCGGACGAAGTGAAAAACGTTGTTGACTTGTGTAGTGGATACATATTTTATTTATTTTAAACTCAAATTTACAATTATTAGTCAGAAATGTATTGGGAAAAAGCATTTTGGTTATTTCAAAACTGAATTGTTGACAATTTACTTGCAAAAAACCAACTTAAATGCCTTTTTTTATGATTTATTCGTGATCAGAGTTAAATGTCCATTAAAGATAGAGGATTCAGAATTTGTTCTTATCTTATTTTCTCTTGGTATTTGCACAGACTGTGCATAATTGAGTCCATCTGAGTCAGTACGCTCGATTGTATTTTGCAACGAGTAGCAGTTATTTGTCTAACGCCCACCATTTTGGAAGGTTTGCTGTGGTCCAATCGATTCGAGAACGGTTTCACTGAATTCAGCGTGTAGAAAAACAAAAAAACGATACGCATGATGATTATTGATAATATTTGTTCCATTTTTGATTTTGGACCACAATTCTTGATGGTTTGCAGCGGTCCAATCGATTCGAAAAAAGTTTCATTGGATCCAGCGTACAAAAAACCTAAACATACAAAATTTGGGGATCTTACTTCAAATAGCTTTCGTGTTACTGAATTTCTTTCGCTATTTGAGTTTTGGCCCCATTGTGTGGCGCCATCCCCAAACTTCCCTATCCTTGCCGAAGTACTTCAGGGCAGATGTTCCCATCTTTACTCATGGGTGTTGAGACCCATGAGGATCTTTAACGTCCGGACTAATCCCCAAGGGGACTTCTCAGACGCCTAGTGTTCTCGAAAGAACACCGGAAGATTTTACATGCATGGACTAGTCAAATCCCTTGCCTAGCGAGGTGATGCAATACTAACCAAGTTCAGGAGTGCCCTAAAAAGGGGTTGAAAATGTGCCTTGAAAAAGGCAGTTTTGTGGTTTCCAGCACAGCCTTTTAGCAATGCCTTTCACCAACCCGGAGAGATAGAGAAGGCACTCTATCTTCGGTTCCGGTTGGCCGGTACTCTCCAGCTAAGGTACAATTTGTTTACAAACCACGACCACAACGAGTCCAACCTCAATTAGTAGAGCCGCTTGGATACTCCACTTCCTTGGTTCAGTATTATTTTTAAGGTGGGACCGATCGCCCACCCGGGAGGTCATAGGAACCCGTTGCTTGAGGTGTGCGGGTTCAGTAACCCAGGAATCCTCTGCCAAAGCAGAGAGGGCTGACGGAGAGAAAAGGAAAGGGGGTAGGAAGGATAAGGAAGGTAATAGGAATATTGCCTCCATCATTGGTTAGCCCCAGGCATCAGGGTTGATGGTCGGATTGCTTGGCCCCACAGGGAAGATGTCCCTGAAGGTAGAGTACTTCAGGGCAGTGTTCTGGATTGTATCAGAGGTATGTGGATGCATACGTACGCGTGTATAGCGTTAAACCTATCACTTCTCCCAGTCCACCAATAATTTCAACTTTTGTAATTTGCAAGAAATTACGGGCAGGCGTCGAGAGTCACCCACCCTGATGTCTAATCAACCAGCCGCCAAACTGGGCTCCAAAAATTATCAACAGCTGGGTTATTTAAGCTCCCAACGCGATCGGTTCCAAAATCCTCACTCGTTCACACTCTCACTCACTTTTAAATACATTCTTTCTTATGCACATATTATTCAGTAAGTTAGAGTGGTGGAGTACTCGATATTACTTTATCACCATTTACATAAATTATACAACTAACCAAATTAAGGTTTCATGGGGTACTCAATATTCCGCCAATATTTCTTTGACACTAAACATTCACACTAATATATACAACACTAGGGTACAGAACAATATCAGTACTACAAAACAATCCTGTTTCTTCCAAGAACCCGAAAAGGGGTGTGATACTCGTTATATCGGATGGCTTGCTTACACGCTCTCTATATGGAGTCAATCGCACGCTCCAATTAGGAAGAAACATCCGTGTGTAAACCTCGTAACGCCAATCCTTAATATGATGAGGTTAACTCTTCTACAGGATCAGATCTTCCGATAGCCGCAAATCGACAGTACTCATGATTTCTTGTTTCTACAATATAATATCTGCTTTGATTAATAAATGTACTGTTAAATTAGCAACATTTTTTTTTCAACCAAATTATTTTCCACGGAGGTTTTTATATTTTTGTAAACAAGAACTAAGACATATCTATTTTAAACAGAAAGTTTAACTGAAAGCACGGTCAAATCTTCATTGTAACACGAAAATGTTCTAATGTACTTAATACTTTTTTTAACTTTTTTAAGAAAAACTAACAAACTTTTTTTTCTAGATCACCGAGAGGCCGATGCCTTCTTGAGACAAAATTCCATTTATCCCGTGACTTCGAAAAAGGTAAAATAATTTTCAATAAAATACTAAACATAGTGGGGTTGGGATGGGAAGTTAGTGCCCGGAGGGTAGAAGTCACGATAGCTCAAGTGGTAGAGCAGCGGCGTATTTAGCCAAAGGTCGTGGGTTGGAATCCCGCTCGTGGCACTGACTTTTTATCTCAACTTAAAACCTTAATTAATTGAATGTTATTAATTGGTCAAGCGGACCACGAAAAATAGTGAATTTAATGAACTAAACATAGTATAAACTATTATCAAAGTTCAAAGTAGTCAATGGGTTGGGTGAAGTACACTTAAAAAAAAATTGATCCTGGATCTTCGCCACCATTTTATATCGCATTAACAGAATCAAATTTGCACTTCGTGCCGAGAAAGGTCGATGAAAAGGTTGTCAACGGCGAATTGTAAGCAAACATGCGTTTTCTTAAATTTCCTCGATTTAACGAGTGTTTCATTGTACTTTTTTTCGAGATGGAAACATTATTGGATAGAATGGTTCCGCCCTAGTGAGAGATTTTTTTTCAATTTGCGACGAATTGCTTGGTGAACTGACATCAAAAGTGATTATTGGTTATTTCCAGTGTCACGCTATCACATTTTCAGACCAAAGTTAAATCTAGCACCTTTTAGATGTCTTACTACAATGTATATATTTGGTTGGGGTTTGATGGATGTTTTAGATTTGGGACCGTCTGATCTGTTTTCGTGTCGGATGCATTTCACCTTCTCGCCCTCTTCAACGGTAGGTCTGTAGATGAAACCTTCCTAAATAATCGGCACTAACCAAACAAAAAATTACTATCCTTTAAGGAACTTATCCTATAATTTGATAATTCTGAAATGTATTATTATTAACAAATGGTGATTATTTTAGTCTTTTACTTCCTGTGTACGTTTTACACCTTCTTTACATTGTCAGTGTAAATCGTGGTTAACTTTTTAAAAACGATTTCCTTAACAAACTTGTCTGACAAAGGCAATGTTTACTATACTAACTTTTAGCCCTAATGGTAACTTTTAGCACCTTTCGCTCTCTAATTAATTAGAAAACAAATCACCGCTTAGCACGTGAAGGGATGACGAGCAGCTGCTGCATTAAGTAGCACCTGTTTGTGCTGGGCTGACCCGGGCTATTAACCGTTTTCTAGCCACGGATTCTACAAATAATTTTTTTTTTAAATCTCTTCGTCCTTATCGTGATTTTTAATCAACGGAATGTTTTAAATGACCGAAGCTTGTACTGAAACAATTCGTGAAATATTTTTCTGCATATTTCCCCTAGACACTCTGATTAAACCAACAAACAGCAAGAATCGGCAGATCCCGTGATTTTTTATTAAACCAAAAATTAGATCAGAAAGTGAATTGTGAACAAAACTCTCCGTACTTATATACACATTTTTAAACTAATAGTGTATCTACATATCAATAAATTAACTAAGCACATAAAAAAGGCAGGTTCTTCATGAACTCCTTTCGTTCTTTATTTTTTTTAGAACTTAACTAAAGAACATTTACATAATGGAAACAAGATTTGCAATTTTATAGAATTTTCGTGCTCCTAACAATGACGATTTACATATTTTTGAAATTAATCCTGGTTTATTAGGTTGCATGAAGTGTCTTATCTACCCCGATTGAACAGTTTATGATCGTCCTGGATGGAAAGCAAGTTATTTCTATATTACCAGCACTGGCTTGGGCTGAAGTCAATTAATTATTAATCAGTCTAATTAATCGGATAATATTTTTTATTTTTAATGTTATGTGTAAGAAAACATAGATAATTTTACATTATCACATTAAATTCAAAGCTAAAATCAATATTGTTGAAATATAAAAGCAATTAGTTTCGGATTTTTCAAGCGTTTTAGGTTTTAAAACGGTAGCACTTTCCTGTTGTTAATGTTTGGTAAAAAGCTTGCTTTTGGAGTTTAAATTTATTTAAACAAATAAAACTTATCGAGAAAAAGGCAACCATGGGATATTACTTACAGTATTCTTTTGTAAACATTTGCGAAATTAGGCTTAATTTCTAATAAATTAATTTTGCACTAGTGTTTTGCGCAAGGTACAAAAGACAATTATGATTTTTTCTATTATTAAAATTTTAAAATCTATGAAGCTCGATGAAATTTTTGTTTTGCTTTCTCAGCTTTTATTTTATGAAGGGATAAGCACAAACTAAAAGAAGTTCATTTGCTCCTTTTACGAAAAAAGCTGAAGTATGGATTTCGATTTTATTGTAGATATTTGCTCAGTGTTGCTGCGGTAGCCGTATTCGATTTATGTATTGTTTTTGCAAACCCATGTTATTTTGAACAAGTTCATTCATCAACCAATTGAAGTTTTTTTTATATTTGCCACGATAAGAAAGTGGACTGGCAATGACCCATATAGTTGTAGTACATTATCCACACAATCCACATATGTACACAATCCACAATGACTTTTTTGTTTTAGAACACTTTTTTCATGTTCTAAATTTTGAAGGATTTCCGTTTTCGTCCTCCGCAATCTGTCTTTATTATATCCTCTTATAAGCAACTAAGAAACCAAAAAAGAATTGGTAGACAGAGGGTTGGAAACAATAAGAGAAATAGACAATATAAAACATAGATCAACGCGTCGATTGAATTATAGATAAATAGTGCGAGGGAGAAAGAGTGTAAAAGTGAGAAATAAGAGGAAAAGAGAAAGAAATGCAGAGGAAGAGAGAGAGAGAGAGAGAAGGAGAGAGAGTGTCAGAGTGAGAGATATCGAGACAGAGAATTGAATTGAACATTTTACTTACAAAAAGTAAAAGCTCGCCAAACTAGGTTTCGTGGGCCTTTCTTACACCAAAGTGGGCTCCAAGAATTATCAACAGCTGGGTTATTTCAGCTCCCAACGCGATCGATTCCAAAATCCTCACTCGTTCACACTCTCACTCACTTTTAAATACATTCTTTCTTATGTACATACTATTCAGTATGTTAGAGTGGTGGAATACTTGATGTTCCTTTATCACCATTTACATAAATTATACAACTAAACCAAAATAAGGTTTCACTCAATACTCCGCCAACCATCTTTTCACACTAAACATTCACACTAATATATACGTTCACTGTCAACATGCACTAGGGTACAGAACAATATAAGTACTACAAAATAATCCTGTTTCTTCCAAGAACCGGAACAGGGGAGTGATAGTCGTTGTGATACTTATATCGGGTGGCTTGCTTACACGCTCTCTATATGGAGCCAATTGCACACTCCAATTAGGAAATTAGGTTTCCTGGGCCTTTCTTACATTTAGCGAGCATTCGTACATACAAATAAAATTTACATAATTCAATATAAAAAATACGTATAATACAAATATAATTTTTTCACTGTCTACATAAATATTTAAATACTATTGATTTTGACAATAGACAAAATTTTCTTTTTAACGTCTTTCTAACGTAATTTTTTTAAATTGATAAATTACAGTGATAAGTCCAGATAAATTCTAGAATCATAGATAAGTCGTATGTCGAAGGCGCATATTTTGGTAATATGTAATTTATGAAAATTTTTATTACAAATTACTACAAGGCCATAGTTATATTTGAAAGGATTAGTGCATTAGAAAGCTTTTGCTTCATGGATGGATTATTAAATAATTTTACAATTTAGAAAGAGAGAGAAGGAAAGAGAGAGAGAGAGAGAGAGAGAGAGAGAGAGAGAAATGAGCGTGATTTTTAATGAGTGGTATGTTTAAGTATCTACATAAATTAATCTTTCATAAGATCCTATTTATTTAGCGTGTTTTCTGCAAAATTGCTAGTTAAGAAAATATACTGGAAGTACGTATACCCGTGATTTGTCAGCATGTAGAGAACTGCGGTGACTGAATGGTTCGGATGTTGGACTCTTATTTCTCACGCTAGCGATTCTGCGGTCGAATCCCGGCTTAGCCCACGAATTTTAATGTACAATAATATTTAAAAAAAACTAAAATCTATTTAAGGTGGTTTGTCCTTGACGTCCTACCATTTCTCTCGTAGAAACTTTACCGTCAAAATTAATCAAAAAAACGAAAATAGGGATCGTTTTATCTCAGAAACGTAGGGTTTATGGGTCAAGTTAACCGTTTAGAAAGCTGGTGAGTCGTTTCGCAGATAGCAAATACACATTTTAAATAATAGTGTAATACGGAGACGAAACTTATCTTTGTTGATAGGACCAATCTCGCCATCACAATTTCCTCCCTCAGGCATAAGGGTTTCGGCCAAGGGTAAAAACAGAGGGCGAGGGATACCGGCTTATAAATCATAAGATAACTTCTGTCTGGTTTATCTCCGTTAGGATACGGGCTAGCGCCTCTGGCCATAAAAGGGCTCTGACCCTCGGCCTGGGTAGTGAGTACAGGCTTAGGATTTCGTACTGGAACATACAACTTTTCAGTTCGACTCCGCCCCTTTTCCGCTGGAAACTGCTCGACGGCAAAATAAGAAGGGGGGAGACAATTCTTTTTTCTGTGTATTATCGCTTACACCAGTTTCGATTTGCATACCTGTTTCCGTTTCATTCAAAGACAATTTCAAACTTTCCGTAATTGGTCAAATCATATTCATCTTCCATAAATGAAACAAGATTACAGTAAAACAAGTACTAATTTGTCATTAGGATTATATATTTTAATGTATTATTAATCTTACAAACATAAATTACATCTTGTTCTTCAAATTGGGCGGTTTTATTACAAATTCTTACTTATGAAATGAAAGAGAAATATACTTACTACAATATACTATTGATTTGTAAACTTTCATTACTATGAACCAACTTTTTTAAAATAATATTTAGACAGATAAAGAAGAATGAATTGTTCAATAGAAAAGCTAAGATGTAGAGAAATAGAGAGAGAGAGAGAGAGAGAGAGAGAGAGAGAGAGAGAAAGAGAGAGACAAAGATAGAGGAGAGAATAAAAGATAAAGAGAGGGTGAGAGAGAAAAAGTGAAAGAAAATATGGAGAAGTAACATTAGTACACTTTATGAATCTACATCCTATAAACACAAATATAACAACAAAGAAAAATATAATATTAAAATAAAGAGGTAAACATGAAAATACTTATTCGAGAGGAAGAGAGAGAGAGTGAGAGAGATAGGGAGAAAGAGACAGAGAGAGAGAAAGTGAAAGAAAATATGGAGAATAATAGTAGTACACTTTATGAATCTACATCCTATAAACACAAATATAACTACAAAGAAAAATAGATATTAAAATAAAGAGGTAGACATGAACATACTTATTTGAGAGAAAGAGAGAGGGAGTAGAAGGGAGAGGGCGAGAGAGAGAGAGAGAGAGAGAGAGAGAGAGAGAGAGAGAGAGAGAGAGAGAGAGAAACGGTAGAAGGGAGAGAGCGAGTGAATGAGTGAGAGAGTCAGTGAGAGCGAGAGAGAAAAAGGGAAAGAAAATATGTAGAAGTAATAGTAGTACATTTTATGAATCTACATCCTACAAATATAAGAACAAGAAAAAATAGCATATTTAAATGAAGAGGTAGGCATGAAAATACTTATTTGAGAGAGAGTAGAAGGGAGGGCGGGAGTGATTGAGAGAGTGAGAGCGAGAGATAGTGAGAAACAAAGAAATAATGTAGAGAAGTAAGGAAAAATAGACATAGCATGTCACGTAGTGAAAGATGGACGAATATGAAGAACTGATTAAAATTATTTATCCGCACTACACAAAAGCATGCAAGTCACAACTTAGAAAATCACTTTCTTAAATAAATTAAATTTTATTAATTAAAATAAGTAAATTTTAAATGTCGTTGGTTCGAATCCCGCTCGTGACCCTAACTTTTCATCTCAATCAAGAACGTTAAGTAAAAAGAATAATTAATTGAAATAATTATGACCATTAAGCAAGTATGATTAAATTTGAAAAAGTAACTTTTCCACGGATTGAGATAAAACCACGATATTTATGGCATTGTGCTCCACTTTAGATATGCTGTCACAGAAAATTTTACTTGCAGACCACCCTCTATAATTTACTGAATCCGCCAACATGCGATATTTGTTTAATTTTGAAGATAATTTTATTTTTGAAATTATATAATCCTTTTTTCAAACAGAAATGGTGGGAAATGTTCGATGAATACTCAGAATCCTTTGATGCAAACACAACGATTTAGAAGAGGGCGTTTTTATGGGACCATATATCAGAGGGATGTGAAGGTGACGACGGAGGGGGTGTTTATGGGTCAGCTCACACCCATCCTTTTTATGGCCTCATCCATCTAGTGGAAAATTGTCTTTTTTCTTCAGAAATTACAATTGTCCCATTCGGATATTAGATCGCCACTGTCCCGTTTTCAGGCTGTCGTTTTCCAAATATAAAAATCAGCATAATCTAGAAATATGGAGTCTAGAGTTGTAGTGGAAATGTTATACAGAAAAAGTGTGCTTTTAAAATTCATGATTTACATACCTGTTTTAAATTAAAATGTATCTACTGCCAATAAACTAATCTCTCACAATACAAACCTTTTGCACAATTCTTCCAATTTTTTATGATGCATTTGCCATGACTTGCAATGCTATTAAAAACGATTGCAATATCATTTGCATTACAGTTCTGCCAATTTTTTTTAGTGAGGTAATCATAAGTTTGTCTGTACATCTGGAGTTCATTTTTTTTCTTTTTTTGTGGACCGATTCAGAGATGGAAAAATATTTGATGTTGTTATAACTAGGTTAGGTTATAGGTTCATGGACTATGTATCTTGCAGGTCTTGAGTTTTCTGGTGTATTTTCAGGTTATATTTTTACAGATTTTGGATGTATTCACTGATTATTTTGGGTGTTACCTTTTTACGTGCTAGTACTTTAAAGCTTTACTTTTACTTTAGAGTTTCTTGGTTGTCTGATCTTACTTAGATTTGTTATCAGTGTAATCCTAACTCTAAAACTGCAGACAGATCTTTTCAAGAAAACGCAAATTAAGCTCAGAACGTAACCTTGTCGCACCATTTATTTTTATAGAAATCAGAGTTTGTCCTTCCCTGCTTTTAACTGCTACAACACTGCTTAAGATTTTCAAGATTTTGTTGAGAGTACAAAATTAGTTGTAAGTGAGTAAGTGATCTTCCATTTATGCTTTCTAATGCTGTCTTAAAGTCCACAAAAAAAGTCAACATTTTTTACCACGGTCAAGAAGTTGGCCAAATTTAAGGCGGCAAATATATTACCAGTTGTGCAAAATCCAGGAAGCCCGCTTTAAATTGGGTAAGAAAATTATACTTAAGAGAAACAAGTTCTGCTTATTTTAATAAAATACCTACGAAAATCCTTGCTACTGCATCCATACAAACAACGTATGATGTGAAGCTATGTTTGTATGTTTACGCCACTGACGAAAAGCTATGCCGTTAGTATAACTGGCAAAATAAAAAAATAAAAACTGACTCCTGCTTTATTATATAATCGCTGGAATAAGAGAATAGAGAAGGTCAATTCATTCAGAAATAGAAAAAAAAATAATGGACTTGGGAGGCATGGGTGGCCGCAATGGTTTGACACGGCCCTCATCTCTGTAAGGTAAAGGTTCCGGGTTCGAATACAGACCCGCTGTATCTCAACCTGACATACTAATAAGCTTTTCATCTTTTTTGGTAAGGCTATGAACCTGGGATCACCGATTTTAATGCAACTTTTTTTGGAAATACTAGGCTCAAAATATTGCCCACGCTTTCGAGCCGAGAAAAAAATTATTTTAAGTAAATTAAATTTATTTTTCTGACTTTGTTGTACCCGTATTTGACGGTTTTTCAATTATCTTCAAAGAAAGGGGTTTGTAAAAGTGTGAAAAATTTTCGGTGACTATTGACAGTAAATAATTTATAAGTAGATCGGAATTTTTTTTTAAATCAAGAAACAAAATTGAAGTTCGTTTTTCGAACTCTAGAAAACTCCAGGTTACAAATTTTTGGGAAAAAGAAATATTTCCTTAAAAGCGTTTTATTTAATATATGCTTCCAAATTTTCTCGAAAGTTATACAAATGGTGATAACTGAACTACATGAAACTTTAGACTGATGTACTTTCAATATGGCTCAAACCTCCTGTAAATAATTTAAAACTGGATATATAAAATAAAAAAATTGACGTGGAGTGGATGTATTTAAATAGCATGATTGAAGGGGCGCATCCCAGTTACATCGAAGAATATCGAGAATTCTGGGGTAGGTTACATGATTGAAGTAATTGAGATGTAATTAAATAGCGTGAATGGAGGGGCTTAACCCTAATTACCTCCAGGATCGATTATTATGAAGTAGTTTATATGCTAATTAGACAAATCATCTTGTTTCTGTTTTATATGCATTTGTGGTATTTTATCCTCAATGGAAAAAGTCATTAGGGTTATCGTCCTCATTTTTTGAGCTATTTTATATTCAATATATTGGACTAACGGTGAAAGGAAATTCTCGGATTAAAATGTGTGGCAGACACGAAAAGGAGATCGAAGGTAGGTAGGGCTAGGGATGACCAATGTACTGGCCTAAACTAACAAAAAAAGGTTTGAGATGTTTTTGTTAAATTCATTTATATTTTTTTAATTATAATGGCCTGAAATATAAATATAATTGGCAGAGCCTAAAAGAAAACATATTTATCTTCCAATAGCTCTAATAATGTCGAATTTGGATAAAATCATGAAGAGATATGATTCTTTAAGTGAACTTCGGACATCTGAAGCAAAAAATGTGTTTCATTTTGTTACATTTACTATTTAATGGTACTTAAAACGAATCCACATAGGCCTCTTGAAAAATATTTTTTGCCAACTTTTCTCGAAGCATTTTTTTTTAAATAGTTCCTACTCACACAAAGTTGTTTTGCAACGATCGGGATTTCGAGCCCTTAGCTCATCATCAGGTTGAAGGAGTTCTACAACCACGTCTCTCGACGTGAATTGCAAAAATGACCCTGCCGATACCCCCTCCAACGCGACGTTCCAATAAAAAGCTGATGAGAAGCTCCTTCAAACTGATGATGAACTAATGGCTCGAAATCCGGATCTTTCCTAAACAACTTACCGTGAGTAGGAACTATCTTTTTAAAAATGATTGAACACCGCGCTCACTTCACCATTCATCATTTCTACTAAGCATCTTTTGGTTTTTACAAATTTTCATTTAACGAATCTCATTTAATAAAATTATATTTATTATTTTTTTATTCTATCTACAAATACTAATGTACTGATTTTTAATAACCATAAAATACATACACAAAAAACTATATTTTAAAAAATGTACTTAGATTAGGCAACATATTTTGGCACCTCGGAATGCTTGGGCGCATACTTTTTGACGTGAGAAGGTGAATAAGATTTAAACAATTACATTTAAATTCTTTTATTATGATTATTATTACTATTTATTTTTTTACCTAGTTACATAAAAAAAGTTTCATTAACATCAGTTTTGCCGCAGACTAAGCCGCTCTTCTAATCGGTTAGCTTGTCCTATATGGTATAGGACACAATTTAAATTGTATGATACACAATTTAAAATGTCATGGAAAATGGGAACATAATATAAATTTTAATTAGCCTGACGTGATAGCCTCATGTAGCGAGGCCAGGAAGATGATTTTTAAAAATCATCTTTTTATTAGGATTGCAGTTTATGTACTGTTTAATCGTGATAAGAGCATATTTAAATGCTCATATTAGAAAAATTGGAAAAACAACACGTGTGTATTGTATACAGGCGAGGATTCGTATGAATAATCTGTTTTAGATTCAATGTTAATAACAGGAATTATCTTCCATAAATTGTAGTGGCCTGTAGAAACTGTTAGCAAGCTTCCGGTGTTGCAAGCATGATGAATTATGCTAAATAACGGCATCGGCCACAATAATTCGCCGTTGATTTCACAGGAACCTGGATTTACGGTTAATGGATGTCATTGTGGCAATGTTTGACGGAATCATAATCCAATGGAGAAATGAACGTTTCACCTATCTCGATTTATCATTTTGTTCTGTGACACTGTTTCAGCTCTATGAGTCTGGAAGTCGGGATGTACGATAGTTGCCCGTACTCGGGCGGGCTGGAATTGAAACGTTGCTCCATCAAATCGGAAGAAATATCAACGACGACAGAGTGGTACCGGTTCTGCAACCCGAGCACATTTCAGCAGCTGAAACAGAGCGTCGAGAAGGCGAAGGCCGCGTTGACCGCGTCGTCAGCATTTACTGATCTGTCCCCAACTTTCCAGCCAACAGACGACAAGCGAAATCATGGTAAGTGGCATGTTTATTAGCATAATAATTTGATATTTTCAAGAGAAATATAAATTGAAAGAGATAACACTGCGAATCGGTCAACACACTCAAATGGGTTCCAGTGAGAGTTATATTATACAACATAAACAATTAAAAACAATATTCTAATAAAACTATGATTTGATCTGTTTTGTTTGAACTTTTAAATGTGAAAATCATGGTTGAATTATTACATTGAACGACCTAGGAAAAAAGACATAACCATTAATTTTTGGTAGTATATAGTATACTTTATCCCTTTTAATACGCTCTATTCTTTCTAATAAATTATTTTCCAGACTTATTTTATTGCAAACAATTTTACAAAGGTCAATAAATGAACAGAGCGAGAACGTTCATAGTGGCGATTCTAAAAGTTATATTTCGAAATTGAACCTAATCAATAAAGCAGTAAAAAGTGCAAAGTGCTATCAAAGAGCGTTTGATGTTTTGACGTCGGTGTTTATCACAATAAGTCCATAAACAAGATTCGCCCTTCAATATTATGGGACCGAAGCCCGTTTACGATAGTCGTACGTCTGCCTTCTCCCGGAGGCATTAAAACGATCATAAATTGCCAATGGAAAATTAATTAACGTATAAACAATGAAATGACGCAAAAATGCAGTTAATGCTATTTTATTAGTTAATTAAGATGGACAGTTATGTTTGTCTAGAAATTATTCAATTGTTTTTATGTTTTCTTCTTTTTCAATGCTTCAAGACCATTCTTATTCATAATAAGTCATAATTAATACTTAATTATCTGCCGCGCCTGTCAAAAAAATGAATTAGCAAATTAATCAGCATTTATTCGCGGTGTTATTCAGGGCTGCATACTTGGCCTATTCCTGTGATTTATTTACATAAACCTTCCTATTTTTGGCGATAGGAAGTGTTCTGATTCTGAAAATTTGTTTCATTTTTTGTTAAGTTCATTTCTCTAACTTCACTACTTATCATTATCATATAAATTTGATTTCACCGAATCACATAGGCAGAGTGAAAATGGCAGAAATGCCGAAACACGGCAGGAAGACCAAACTGAACGGAAACGATAAAATTTCAGGCTTGATTTTAAAGTTTTGTGTAGATTATGTGTGAAGTTGCGTAATTTATTTACTTCTGTTTTTAACCAACCTTATATTTATTTTTTTTTAATTTTCCTTCATTAATGGGTTTGTTTTGTCTCAGGGGTTTTCCAAGTAATCTTGTGGTTTTTAATGCAATTCGTAGGTGTAATTTCTTAAATGGATGGTGAGTTTATATCCCTTTATATCTCTTTCCCTATATATGCAACTTGTTTATTAATTTAATGATGCTGGCAAGAGCTATAATTTTTTTATGTTATTATTAACGATAATTCACTAGTTTTCGTTGTCTGCTTGACCATTTAATATGTGTCAATAAATTGAGGTTTTTAGTTGAGATGAAAAAGTTGAAGTCACGTTAGCTCAGGTGGTAGAGCAGCGGCGTATCTAGCCGAGGGTCGTGGGTTCGAATCCCGCTCGTGACACTGACATTTTTATCTCATTTAAAAATCTCAATTTATTATCGATAATTTTGGTCTGTTTATCACCTCTGTGTTGAACTGTCTGGCGCGTTTCGGTTTCTTGCCATCTTCAGCGTTAGGGCGTATTTGCCAATTGTAATATTGGCAATGATATATTTATTATACGTTTTCTAGAGCTAATTAGAACGAAACTAAATATATTTCAAAACGTTAAAAAATTATCGATTTTGTTCAACAGGTCGGATGTTACTCAGAGGTACATACTTGGCCCATTATCGGGAATTATTTACAGAAACAAAAAACCCATTAACAAAATCATTTAGTACAAGCTTAGAATGCAAACTGCCTTCATAGTTTCATTGACTTTACCTAAAAAATAAGTTCACTAATTTTCGTGGTCCGCTTGACCAATTAATATCTTTCAATTAATTAAGGTTTTTAGTTGAGATAAAAAAGTCAGTGTCACGAGCGGGATTCGAACCCACGACCTTCGGTTAAATACGACGCTACTCGACCACTTGAGCTATCGTGATCTCGATCTACTCGGACACTAACTTCCCATCTCAGCCCCACCTTTTGAAGTCCGAGTGGATCGAAGGCACGATAGCTCAAGTGGTAGAGGAGCGACGTATCGAGCCGAAGGTCGTGGGTTCGAATCCCGCTCGTGACTGACTTTTTTTATCTCAACTAAAAACCTTAATTGACTAAAAAATAAGATTTTTCCATATTTTTATTTCTGTTGAAATATTTAATTTTTATATAATTATTGCACTCTCTTAGCCTTTCTCACTTCTATTTTTCTATCTTTCTATGTATGTTCCTTAACGCACTACTCTCTCTCTCTCTCTCTCTCTCTCCTGTCTCAAAAGATCTATCTCTAGATCTATCTAACTTCTCTTGTATCTGTCTTTTGGTACAAGCTTAGAATGCAAACTGTCTATGTAGTTTAAATATCCTTCTTCTGTAATTTCGACCATCTATTGATTTTTTTAAAACAATTTGGTTTGAACTATTAGTCTTATTCGAGGTGCCTATAAAGAAAGTTAGTTAACTTAATGGAATAAAAGGATAGATCATTTTTTCAATTATATATTAATCTGGTCGTTACCGATCATTTTGCTCTCTCTATCCTTGCTCTTTTGTTTGGACAGTCAAACACAGTGAGAAAAATCAGACCAAAATGAACCAAAATCAACTAACTACACTTATATATTTTTATTTTTAAAAGTAAATGAAATAAAACAATTCTTTTTTTTTTAGCACGGATTAACGATTAGTCCTAGCACTCTTGGGTGTCGCGGAACCGTTTTACCATACATTGTTTTTTTTAAATTCTAAATTGAATTTCAAGTTGTATGTAGTTTTTCGAACCCAGACTGTTACCGGGCCAAATACTATTACTATGTAGCAAGTAAATACGTACCATTACGGCATGGAAAATTCCTTCTGCCGGAGGAGCATACAGTCCAGTTCATCTGCTAAAAATGGATAGCCTGAAGTTTTTGATTTGGTGTTCTGCGTAGATTATAAAACTGGAGCTTAAATTTGAATTGAAGAGTTTCAGGAAGGAACTAAGGTTAAAGCATTACTATATGCTGATCATGTGTTGTTCTTAGTGGATAAATTTACAGAGGGACATAAAAGTATTAGAAAAATATTGTGAGATATGGAATTTGACTGTTAACCTTGCCAAACCTAGTATTTTTCTAGCAAATACTACCCTAATGAGCCACAGCGGTTCATATTTTTTGTCTTTTATTTATTAATAAAAATAATAATATTAATATAAATATAAATAATATTATTTTTAAATTGTTACATTAGTAGGCATAATAAAATAAAAGTGCACTAATCCCATAGTAAATACAAGTTTATTACCTAAAATATCTCCACCCTGACAAAACAAATAAAGCATTTATTGCCTCGTCGTATCCCCAGGATGTGGGACAGCCCCAATAAAAGTGAATTGAGACATAATAATAAAGTGTGGAACTGATTTTTGGATGAAGTGGAAATTAATCGGTCGGCGCAAGGCAGAGATTCGTTACGGTTTGGGCCGTCCGACAATGGCCGATCCTCCCCCAGCGACCACCTTAAAACGATTCCCATGGCACCGGAACGGATTTTATCTGAAAGGGACATCTTCATAATAGCTGGTACTCGTGTGGGAGTCTATTAAACAAAGCCGTGAAAAATTGATCTGGGGGGGTGGGCAATTTTCAAATCCCGATTTCACCCCCTTCCGTTAAAATCACTCCCTTGCATGTTCCCATGGCATTTTTGACGTTAGCCTTGCTTTTGATCCTTTAAATTGTAAAATTTATCGGATACGTCTATTTTTTCTGTCTGTGTTGTAGATGTACTATTTCGTAATATTATATATTCCTATTTTAATATCACACGTTATGGATCTATACGGATATATAGATATGAGTTATGTTGCCTGGAATTAGATAGCAATCAAAATCATTATCCATTACCTTTATCAATTATCTTGATTTTTAAAGCTTACTAAGAATGCCTAGTTTTTATAATAATCTTTTCCTATGTACGTATCATTTACGTTTTTTTTTTGTTCATACCAGCTGCTAAAATTGTTTTCATTCCCAATCTAATCTTTCATCTAAATAAATTAAGGTTTTTAGTTGAGATAAAAAAGTCAGTGTCACGAGCGGGATTCGAACCCACGACCTTCGGCTAGATAGCCTTCGCTACTCTACGGTAAGCTATCACTATGTCACGATAGCTCAGGTGGTAGAGTAGTGGCATATGTAGCCGAAGGTCGTGGGTTTGAATCCCGCTCGTGACATTGACTTTTTTATCTCAATTAAAAACCTTAACTAATTGAAAGATATTAATTGGTCAAGCGGACCAGGAAAACTAGTGAACTTTCATCTAAAGTTGAAAGTTATTGATCTATTGCCTAGGTTTGATAAAATTCACTAAGATGACTGTGCTTTCATTGATATCTTCCAATACACTTATATATTTCAATTTCTCGTTTCTTTATTTGTGAAATTCAAACATCCCCTAAATCTTTTCGAATATTCAAACCTGTTCTTTGTTTTAAATCAAGACAACTATCTCTCACTCTATCATTTACACTGTAGCTTTGTCAAAATCACTATTAAAATGTTCTTTACTTCTTCATTTTTCTACTCACTCTCTTAATTACTGTTGTATCTATGTATAGATAATTGTTTTATATGTTTTAATAACAGCCTTCCTCATTCCCTAATTCTCTAATTCTAATTAATAGTGTGTGCATCTAGTATTATATCTTTAGATAGATTTTCTCTGCTATTTAATAATTAAAATTTCTTTATTTTCTTTTCCCATCTTGTATTATATTGTATTTTTGTAAAAGTATAATCTTTCTATGCTTCTCAAGTTTAAATGTTTTCTTCTTATATTTCGTTCTTTGTCGTATTGTGTCCCCTCTCACTGCTGCCTCAACCTTTAATATTTTTATTTTTTCTTATTCTAAATTTCTCCTTTTATTTTTTCACTTTCTCACTCCTTCTCTCTTCTTCTGCATAATTTCTTCACAGATCTATTTTATTTTTAAATGTATAACTGTAGTATTTAACTTTTACATATTTATTGCAATTATACTTATTGTTAGTCATTTTACCTTTTTATATCTTTTAGCATTTGTCCTTATTCTGTTTTTTTTCTCTCTTCCTACACGATTCATTCACATTTCTATACTATTTTTGTATGTTTTATCTTTTGTCTTTTAAATATTTATTGTACCTACACGTACCGACAGACTATGTTTATAATCTCTTTTTGTCGCCTTCCTTTCTTTTCTCTCTCCTTCTCTCTTATTATTATCGTTATTTTGCTCTATCTTTCTTCGTTCGCTTTGTTTTTATTTTTTTTCTCTCTCTCTCACGTTCTACATACATTTTTTCAATCTGACAATTTAATTAATTTATCAAATATATTAATTTATTTATATTATATATTATATATATCTCTCTCTCTCTCTCTCTCAATCTGACAATTTAATTAATTTATCAAATATATTAATTTATTTATATTATATATTATATATAATATATTTATATTATATATTAATTTATTTCAATTTGCAATCGTTCTCTAACAGACAGATATTTTTCCAATGTATTTTTTTCATTTTCAATCTAACCTATTTATCTTGTACATATTTATCTCAAGTTCACTTTGAATGTATGCAATTTTTATACTTTTATTTTTCTGTTTTTGTCCATGATCTCTCTCTCTCTTTCTCTATTCCCCCTCTCTCTCACTCTATTCTCTCTCTCTCTCTCTCTCACTCTCTCTCTCTCTCTCTCTATCTCTCTATCTCTTTCTTTATTCTTTCTCTCTCTCTCTCTCTATCTCTCTATCTCTTTCTCTATTCTTTCTCTCTCACGCTCTCTCATACTCTCTCTATCTCTATCTATCTCTTTATTTATCTATCTATCTATCCATCCATCTATCTAACTATCTGTCTGTCTGTCAACCTATCTATCTATCTACCTATCTGTCTGTCTGTCTATCTATCTATCTATCAGTCTGTCTGTCTACCAATCTATCTATCTATCTATCTATGTATCTGTCTGTCTGTCTATCTATCTATCTATATATCTATTTATCTATCTATCTATTTACCTGTCTGTCTGTTTGACTATCTATCTATCCATCTATCTTCACAGTTCTGCAGTAGTATTTTGCATCTGTAGTTTTTACCTGTTACATATTTATTACACTTACACCTAGGCAATATTACAATTAAAGAGAAATGTCATTTTCTATTTTTCGCCTTTGTCCCAAATGTCTTCTTCTCACTCTCTCTCTCTTTCTTTCTATCTTCTCTCTCTTTCTTTCTCTCTTCTCCCTCTCTTTCTCTCTCTGTTCTCTCTCTGTGTCTCTATCTATCCATATCTTAATTTATCTATTTATCTCTACCTATGTATCTACAAAATAAATATCTTTACATTTCTACAGTAATTTGTATTTTCTGTTTGTAGTGTTTACCTGTTGCATACTTATTGCACTCACACCTCGTCTGTATATTATTTTATATTTACTCTCTTTGTCCCTGATCTCTTTCTCTCTCTCACTCTCTCTCTCGTCTCTCTCTCTCTCTCTCTCTCTCTCTCTCTCTCTCTCTCTCTTTCTTTCGTTCTTTCTCAGTGTCCCACCCACCTCACACTCCGCACACAAAACCGTTTCTTACCACCCACTCATAGTAGATGTGTATAAATCCTTACTCTTGCTTTCCCTATACTGGCTGGGTTGATCTGTCGTCATTTCGTTATTTCGCCATCTTCAGTGTGTCTATGTGATTCTGTTATGCCAAGTCTCGCTTAGGGGGGGGGGTGTATCCTCGTTTTCTTTTTTTATCGGTGCCTTTGGTACCCAGCTACGATAGACATACCAAGATAATCGGTAAGAATCCAATTCCGTATTATTTTATCTATTGATGATTTTATGGTAATAATAATTTATAATTTGTAAAAAGCGATCATTTTTTTTTCTTTTGGTGGTTGAATCTTCGTGTTTTGGGAGTGAGAAACGGCAGAATAATTCTTTGGAATGTACTGTTCGTAAGAGAGTTGTATTTTGGTTATTGTGGCCCCTTTTGCGATGTATATTTCATTGTTTCATTTACGCAGGGTTTATTCTTGTATAAATTGCAATTAGTGTGTAATATAAGAAAATACGAATAAAGGTATATGTTTATACATTTATTAATTATAAATGAATAAATTATTAATGAAGAGAAATATTTATAAATGATTTATTGTAATTAGTCGTTGTAGCTCTGCTTGAAAAAGTATCCAAACAAGAAATTTACTTATTCACAGGAGTTGTGGCAAATATTTTGACAAATGGGCTTGAGAAAAGTAATAAGCGAAGGTAGTGGCTCCTCAGTCAACCGGAATACAAATCACCCGGGTTTTTCCCCTTCGCCGAAATTACCCCGCCCTGTAGTGGATAGGGGATGAATGGCGACAGTTAATGTAATAAAGGGGGCGGCAAGTTAAGAAAACACACAATGGGGAGGTAGGATCGGCTGGGAGGAGTCCATGGGTTCCCTTGACTACCGAATAAAACACCTCGACCATACATCTTCGTAATCGTTCCACCCCTACGCCCAAGTTGCCAACACTAAGATTTATAAGGGGCCAGCCAAAGCTCCTCCTGAGTTCTTGCCAGAAATTATTCTCAAATCTTCCTCTCTCTCCTTCTAAGCGAGATATTTTATATCGCGCTATAAATTCACGGGGGAGGACCACTTTCGCCCTTATCAAGGCATAAGAGGAGGAGGACGGTGGACTATCTTCATGAGCAATTGCATTTTAATAATCCACTAGAATATCTCCTCTCATCGTTATTCTAGCCTAGTCTGTATAGAATAAATTTTGTCAATTTACACTGGCCGAAGAAAACGATCTTCCCTTCTTATCCTAATATTTAAAAATGCTTCAACCTCCCCCCCCCCAAAAAAAAGTTTAACTTTAGAACTAAAACAAATATAGTTTTACATTTTAAAACTTACATTTAAAAAAGTTGAACCAAGCGCTCCAAAATCCAAATCTCTTATGACTACTTACAATATAAGATTCTTTTTTTTTTTTGGTTTTAATTTGAAGAATGTTAAACCTACCTTCAATTTGGTAACATGCAACTTAGAGCAAATACATACGATATTAAAGACATTGGAAAAAAATATCCGTTGATAGGACGGCAATGATGCTAAATGTTGTGTGTTGATTTAATGTTTGTTTCACTTATGCTATTTATGTAAAGTCGTCGTTGAGATGAAAAAGTTAGCGTCACGAGTGGGATTCGAACCCACGACCTTTGGCTCAATACGCCACTGCTTTAACCACTTGAGCTCTCAAGACTTCGATCTTCTCTGACACCAATTCCCCATTTCAACGTACAACCTTTCGCATTTTACCACTTTTCGCTACTTTTCAAATGTGTAATAAGGGTTCTCAGCGAGTTATGAAAATGGCCACGGCGAGCAGTTAGTGAAGTGATTACTTCTTTTGCTTATTATATTAATCCATTTATCTTTAGTGGTCTTGAGCATATTAATTATTTCAATTAATTATAAACTTTTTATGTAAATTCAATTAATTAAGGTTTTAGTTCAGATAAAAAAGTCAGTGTCACGAGCGGGATTCGAACCATCGACCTTCGGCTTGATACGCCGCTACTCTACCACTTGAGCAATTGTGACACTCAGGCACTAACTTCCCATCTCAACCCCACCTTTTGAATTTTTCCTCCTTTTTTCTATTTTTCAAAAGGTGGGGTTGAGATGGGAAGTTAGTGACCGAGTGGATCGAAGTCACGATAGCGCAAGTGGTAGAGCAGCGGCGTACCTAGCCGAACATCGTGGGTTCGAATCGCGCTCATGACACTGATTTTTTTATCTCAACTAAAAACTTTAATTAATTGAATGATATTAATTGGACAAGCGGACCACGAAAACTAGTAAATTTTTAAGTAAAGTTTTGGTTGAAACCACTTATACGTTGAGATGGGTTTGGTGTCAGAGAAGATGGAAGTCACGATAGCTCAAGTGGTTCGAGCAGTGGCGTATTAAGCCGAAGGTCGTGGGTTCGATTCCCGCACGTGACATTAACTTTTTCATCTCAACCAAGACCTTCCATAAAAAGAATAATTAATTGAAATAATTAATATGGTCAATTAAACCACTAAATATAAACGGGTTTGTTTCAATATCACATTTACCTCCTAGGAGATCTCGCAGCTATGTCTCTTCAATCAAAAAAAGGTTTGAAGGGAATTTGTCAAGGTGCGAGTTTTTGGATGTGCTGATTTAAGGTGGTTGTGAGGGTTCCCAAATTTTCAATGACGGGAGCTACTTTCAACTTGAACTAATGGAATATTGGCTGTGAAAGTTTTTTTTATTAATAAGCCCTGGGTTTGTTTGCATTGTAAAAAAATTTTATTAACCGAAGCATTTCGATAGCGTATGGTCGTAAAATTATTAGTTAATTTCTGCTTGGCGAGGAAAAAAAATATTCGAAAAGTTTAAGAAATCAGACAGCATTAGCGTCAACTTTTAACTTAGCGGGGATTATCATAATTATCAAGCTTTTCCCCCTTTCGACTTTTTTGTTTCTGCTGGGCTCGCCCTCGAGTGAAAGACAAAAGATCCCCTCCAGAATCGGGAAAAAGCGACACGCCTCTCCCTCCAATGGGAAAAGGACAGAGGAGAAAGAGAAAGTGTGAGGGAGAGTCGTCGTCGTCGTCGTCCTCGTCGTCTTAATGATTTTCAACCCTCCTGTAATTATTCTAATGACCCACTGAATATTCACAAAGTTCCGGCCGCTCCTTGCAAGACTTCCATTGTGCCCAAAAGTAAATACATTATTCAATCCATTGTCCTGGCCGTTTGCAAGACCGCTCGCCCGGACAATGCCGGATCAACGTCAATTAATCACATCCTAAATCCAACACCCTGAAATAAACTGGATCGGGGCGACGGATCCCTTCCACTGATATAATCGCGTTCTGCCAAATCGTTTTTCGAGAAAGGGCAGGCCTAAACTTGCAAAATCATAATATGTTAACAACTGACAAAACGTACATACTGTTTTCGATAGAGTTTTGATAACTCCCAGTATTATTCTTTAACCAAAATAATTTACACAGAAAATTGGTTATCTACAATGATAAATGTTTTTGTTTTGAACACTCTCAACAGGACTCACTACATTGACACGACGATCAAAATACACTATGATCCCTGGAGATGATCTCAATAAAGATTGTTAAGTTCTCACAATAAAAAAAATGTGTTTCTAACCTACATCACACCAGAACTCATCTCACGATCTATAAATAATCGTTCTTGTCTGAAGTTTAAATAACATTTTTTTGTTTCTGTAAATGCTGACATAAACGGGACGTTTGTTGGTTACTAACAGCTAGTCATTAAGATTTTGAAACTTATAGTTAAACATAATATAAATATCTTTCAATTAATGAAGGTTTTTTAGTCGAGATAAAAAAGTTAGTGTCACTAGCGGGATTCGAACCCACGACCTTCGGCTAAATACGCCGCTACTCTACCACTTGAGATATCGTGACTTCGATCCACTCGGACACTAACTTCACGACTCAATCTTATCTTTTGAATGTTCCCTCCTTTTTGCCATTTTTCAAATATCGTGTAATCTATTTGATTCTCGGCGACAAATTGTTTATCTCAACTAAAAACCTTAATTAATTGAAAGATATTAATTGGTCAAGCGGACCATGAAAACTAGTGAATTTAATAATGTAAATAATATGAAAAGTAAACAAAAAGGCTCTTTGGTACAAAACTGAACAAAAGGAAAAACCAAAAGCTTCAAAATTTTTAATTAAATGTTCAAAATTCCCATCTTCCTGAAGAATGCAATCCTGACATTGTGTCTTCTTTGAACATTTAATTTTTTGCAAATTTCCATCACGCTTCAAATTTATACCAGAGTCTTTTTTGAATGATAACTCAGTAGCTTATTTTTTAAACCATTTAAAACCGATTTTTCCCCCCAATTAAATGTTAATTTTACATTGGTGATAACTGACCTTTGAAGAACTAAACACATACGCATAACGGTCATTGTTTCTGTAAGTACTCTTTTCTGTAAGTTCCATATCTCTCACTATTTACAGAATCAAAAAATCTTAAACTCTTACCGAGGACTCAGGTCTTAAATAAACACAACCTCATCTGCACGGGCCAAGGATCAACACCATCCAAGGTTGCGTACTGATCTGTACTGTGCCATCAGTCACCTATATCTGGATTCGGAGATGAAGTTCCCCTGAGGATTCTGTCATCCGAAGAGGCCCTCCAGCGATCAAGGACCGAGGATCCGTTTCTACTAAACAATTAAATTTTTGACAATTAAACGTTAATGTTACATTGATGATAACTGACCTTTGCAGAACTAAGTACTTGTGTATAATGCGCATTGTTAGGGGCAATTTTTCTCTAAGCGCCATATCTCCCAGTATTTCAGAACCAAGAAAATCTTGATAAAAGTAAAAATTTATTAAATTCACTAGTTTTCGTGGTCCGCTTGACCAATTAATGTCTTCAAATTAATTAAGGTTTTTAGTTGAGATAAAAAAGTCAGTATCACGAGCGGGATTCGAACCCACGATCTTCGGCTAGATACGCCCCTGCTTTACCACTTGAGCAGTCGTGACCTCGATCCACTCGGACACTTCCCATCTCAACCCCACCTTTTGAATTTTCCTTTGGAAAATTGCAAAAAGGAGGGAAAATTCAAAAGGTGGGGTTGAAGAGGAAAGTTGGTGTCCGAGTCGGTCGAAATCACGACAGCTCAAGTGGTAGAGCAGCGCCGTATCTAGGCGAAGATCGTGGGTTCGAATCCCGCTCATGACAGTGCATTTTTTTTGTATACTAAAAACCTTAATTAATTGTAAAAATGTCTCTTTTTCGTGATTTTTTTAATTTTGTTTGCTTAAGATTACAAAAAGACTGTGAGTCTCAAACAATGTCGTGAAAGGTTGAAGTAACATGAAAAGTGAAAAATCTCGGATACAATTGAGATTCAGACTTTGGACATAATGGACTTTTTAGTCAAATTTGACTTGTAGGATAACATCCTGAAGTATTAACGACTCTTCACGGGATAACCTGTTTAAAGTCAGGATTTTTTTTTTTTTTTTTGTGTGTGGGACCCATTTAGTTGAATTAGGGTATTGGATGGAGTACTTGATATTCCTCCACCACCCTTCACACATATGATATACCTAACCTAATTGAAGGTCGATGTGGTATTAAATATTCCTCCAAAGGCCTTCTCACAGTATACATTCACGCTAATAAATACACTGAATATACACTAAAAGAAACACAAAACGAGATGTCTATCAGTATTATTTGCAATAAAATAGCTTTCTCAAAAAAATCGACATAGGGACACTAATTAATGTCGCCTAGGGTTTTTAAATTTATTTTTACAGATCGGATATTAAATTAACGTAACGAATAATTTAACTTACTGTGTATTAATTGTATAAAATTCATTTTTTAAGTGTATATACCAACGAATTTATTAGAGCCTGTATTCTGTATTTGGATGTGGTTTGGATTGTTCAGGAATTTTGTGCTTTCAACAATCTTCTGATAATTCCATTGTCCGACCGGTTTGCTTCGACGTTGTATCGTTTTGTTCCTCGAGAGTTTAGAGAACCAAGGTTTATTATTAAGGAGTCGACAATGGCCCCGTTTCTGCAATCTCCGATGTTTCAATCTCTCACACGGTATTCGCTGATTGGAAAACTTTTCCAAATGGGTGTCACCGATTACGCGACCCCTTTGTCTCCGGCGAAAGCAGGTGACAGCCATTGTAAGTAGCCAAGGCAAGAAGGCGGTTATCTCAGTTTTGGGGGTTGGAGGCATTTGTCACCCCCGGCACCGTCTCATTATTCCGCCTTTCGCTCACGGCGAGAAAAACAGAAAAATTACTCGCCCTGATAGCGCCTCCCTTTCACTCCGCCCCCAAAACAGCGTATTTAAAAAATAATTATCGAGGGAGGCCGACGACAATTAGATGGCGACCTCGTGGCTTCCTTTTCCGGGAGTCAACGTCTCTTCTTAAGTAGTCCTCTTTTATGTCTTTTTTTATGCCTTCCTAAATGCACCCCGGCGCTATTATTTCTACCCTCGAACTCAAACACTTTACGAATAATTTAGTCGTGGAATCACAATGGAAATTGCTTTTTTCTTTTCAAAAATGCATAACCACTTCGTCAGAGCGTAAAGAAAAATCTTATAAGTAAAACACGCAAACATAAAACTCTTGTTGTGGAAGGCTATAGAGAATAAAGCGCCCAAATGTCCGGTAAGGAGCAAGATGGAATATGTTGCTGGAATTGATTCGTTTTCTATATACTAGCGACCCCTTGTAAACTACACTTTTTTTTTAAAGAATTTGAATATTAATTAATTTTAGTAAGTGATATGACAGTTACTCTGTGGTAAAACGGAACTCCTCGGAAAAATGATGGGTCTGGAGGGTCACGAACCTGCTGACTAGGCGGCGAAAACCGGGACATCCCATCCCCCAGACCTGGTCATAGCGATCAGGCCCTCTCGCAGTGAAAAACATGATAACAAAAGATAACAGCGTCAGTTGGCGGGGTCGTCCGAGAGACTTGCGAGTCATGAGCACTATCGATAGATCCCCCCCTTCGATCCGAAGACAAGGAATCGTCCTCAACCGATTGAGGATTGGGCATACACGGTTGACACACGAGCACCTGCTTTTGTACCGGCGCACGTTCGCTTTCTTCAGAGAAAGGTTGCTCAATGTCTCCCACATAATAGAGGCGTGTCGTACCTTCGCTCCATACAGAGAGCGTGTAGGCATGCCGCTGTATTTAAGAACGTTTCTCGAGCACAGCTATCGTTTTCTGGGTACCCTGTTCCTTTTGTTACAGGACATCAGGATGTTTTACTGAACATGGTTATATTGTGTATGTTTTGTCATTATGTGTTTTTGTTTGAACGCGGGGATTTATTAGTGTGAGAGTTGAGGGGTCGATAGCGGAATATTTATAAAAGTACCCTCTCTCCAATCCGAAGACAAGAGAGAGTAACAGAGGCGTGTCGTGCCTTGGCTCCATACAGAGAGCATGTAGGCATGCCGCTGTATTTAAGAACGGTTCTCGAGCACAGCTATCGTTTTCTGGGTCCCCTGTCCGTTTGTTAGAGGACATGACGGTAATAACGTTTGTGTGTAGGTCGATAGTAGGGTCGATAGCGGAATATTTATAAAAGTATCCCCTCCCCAATTTAGATTGGATTATTGATATTGTGTGTAGGTCGATGTAGGAATATCGAGTACCCCACCGTCTATTAGAATGTGTGCAATGCATGAATATATTTATTTGCGGGAGGGAAGTATCCAATTTAATTAGTTCGTGTTAGGTTAGATTACAGATTGCGTGCATTTGGGGCTGAAATAATCTAGCTGTCGCTAGGCCCCCTAGGAGCCTAACGTGGTAGGTAAGCGACGATTGCTGGGCATTTGGCTTAAGGGGGATACTAACGACCCACATAACGTGGTTGATGAACTCCTCGAAGTATTGGTACTAAGGTCAGCACATTGGGGAGCATCCTTAGGGTTGAAAGTTTGAAGAAATGATGTTTGTAGATCGACCTGCAGATAATCAATGTAAAGTTCAAATCTTCTTTAAGGTCTTTACTAGGTGAAAGTAAGACAAAAGTGTTGGGATCACCAAGCTTTGAATAAGTGTTATTAAAGTTCGACCGCCCAAAAATGCATTTATAAAATCTGCTGTATCAAAACATTGTGAAGTCAACAAACCAGTCCCAGATCAGTTTTGATAAAACACATAAAATAGATTAATACTTAATCACAGCTAACGAAGTAGTACATCTTCTTGAGAGACGATGTTCGAAAAGATTACAATCGACAAATAACGAATTAAACTACCCTAGACTGCAGTCATAGACAGGTCATAGACTACAGACTTCCAATGACTGACTGAAACTTAACTGACTTGGAATGCGTCGTATGTAGTCGAAGCATCAAGATGCAGAACAAAAGGCATCCTGAACAGAGTACTGAGACTGATCGCGGGTGGACCATGGTAGATCCGGAATCCTAAACTATTAGCGACCTCAACCTGTTGAGAATGCCGGCAAGGTTCACATATGTCCAGGCAACTTGCAGGAATGATTCAAACAGGCTAGACTTGAGACGTAATTAAAAACTGTTTATTGTGTTTAAACGGTGAGCACTGGATAGCACCCTCCTCAATTGTTATCTGTACTATTATAAGTGCAATACTCTATTTTATTATTATATTGACACTGATTTCCCTTCTATTGTGCCCCAGCATAACTCCCTCGATGTGGTTATAAGGAAAAAGGGTTTAATTAAATAAATTATCCTTTTTAAAGAGTGGCGTCTCTGACTTACTTTTAATGTTATTTAATGTTCAACGCTGTTTTTATGCGGGGGAGGAAAGTTGTTGCCCTGGGTCTTAGGTCACGAAGATGGTGTTCGCTGGAGACCCTCTTCTGACGACGGAATCCTCGGGAAAACTTAATCGCCGAATTCTGACTCTAGATAGGTGACCTATGTCTCTGTACTGATCTATCACTAAGATTCTGACAGTCTGTCAATGATGTGTATGCTACCTGTGATGGATCGTCGATCTTTGCTGATAGGCTGTGTGAAATTTGGTATCACGTATATCCCTGGTCTTTGTGAGATGCCGTGTATGGATATGTGATGGTGACGGATCCCTAATCCTTTTTGGCGAACCTGTGTACGAGACCTGGGATTTGTTGTTAAGGCTGTGTGTGAGAGCTTGGTCCGCGTGGAAACTTTATATTTGCTGAAGAGGATTTCTTCCTCGATATTCCTTCATCAACCTACACATGTATTTTCTAAGTTTATCCTTAATTCTATAAACATAATACAAGTCCATCGTAACAAAGAAAACACGCAATCAGATTAAGCATAATTCTCATATTGGGTGGGTGGCATTCTTACACGCTCTCTATACGGAACCAAGAATGTGCAAACAAGCAAACTTTCTGCAAGCTTGACACAAAAGCGAGCTTTGAACCTAAAGTACATTAAGTGCTCGTGTGTCAACCTGACAAGACCTTCATCCTTCCACGAACTTAGTTTGGTACCATTAAATATTTCCTTTTTTTTAATTGTAAATAGTATGTAGAAACCGACAACGGTTGTTTTGCTTTTTTGTCTTACAAGCTTTAATACGTATAAAATCATCATAATTCAACAATAAATCATAATTCGTATAATTTAAAGAACCACATGAATAATGGCTTGCGTGCTTATGAAGCATTCGTTTTCTAACCCATACATCCGTCAATAAGAGAATCTACTAGATAGTTATTTTACTTTAGACTTAATTTTTCAATATTTATGAAAGTGTTCTCATCTTTTATATCTTGTATTTAATATCGTTTTAGGGTTCGATTCGCAAAATCGTCTGGAGAAGAATTCTGCAATTTGCCACCTTTCTCCCTCCCCGACAGGTACGTAGTTATAGAATAGTTTTGGAAAATTAAATTAAATTGCTATATCTAACTTAAATAATCAATCAAATGGAAGTATACGTAAAATTTACATTGTCATTAAAGGAACCGTTTCATCCCCCAAACTGACAAATTAAGATGGATAACTAAACCAGTCACACCGTTTGTTATGCGATACCAAGAGACCGCCAACGTTTGCAGGAAAAACCGACACTCGAAATCGCTCAATAGATTATTCCGTTTATCTCAAAGAGAAAGAAAGAGGGTGGAGACGATATCTTAAGATGAATTCGTCTGTGGGGTTGGGTGGTAGCCATTTCAGCGGAGCTGCTTCCATGGCAACAGATCACGTGATCGCTGGTGGTATCCCTTTGAACTAACACCTCGTTATCTGCTATGTCGTTACCGGATGATAGTCTAATCGACAACATTTCACTCTCATCCCTTTTCTCGCGACGGTTCCAATTTTCTCAGAAAGCCCTATCAAAAGGATAGATACAGTCTCCTTTTGCCTATTGCCTTCAACAAGAAGACTGATGTCTTGATAAATAAACCACGCTTTATTTGTCTTTTAATGTCAAAAGGATTTACAATTTTTATTTGTTTGTTTAAATTATATTAAATTAATCATTTATGTGCTTTAAAGAGGGATTCTACTTGATCAAACAGCTCTTTCTACCCCTAACGTTGAAAAACCCACTAAAATATTATCCTAAAATTAAGCTAATTTTCTACTCAAAACCTCTTTTTTAATATAAAAACATACTTACATAAATATACATAAATAAACTTGTTACAATAAATTTATTACACCCATAATAAAACATATTACATTCCCATATCAAGTATAATTAAAATTTCTGATAGATTACCCATTTCGTTTATTTGTTGTTACACCTGAGTAAGATTAGCAATAAATAATTTTTTAAAATCAAATTTGTAGCCCCATTTGATATTTTTTTATTTTAGGGATGACGAATGTAGGTAAGGGTAGTTACCACCCTTTGCCTTCGAGTATAACAGACTCCCTTCGAGTGAGCAAATCAGGTAAGGGGCTTTTAATAAATTACAAATTAACACAAAAACTAACAAATTAAATTTTTTTAAAAAGAAATTATTATTTGGTTATAGTCACATTTGAAAAAAAATCCAAATTGTTGTACATGTTGAATTCAAATGAATAACCTCAGTAATATTTTTTCATTACGTAAAACTTAGTTAATATTGTAACAAACATATATTAATATATATGTGATAAATTATGAATATAAGAATTATAATAAAAAAAATTGCTTTAGAATTAATCAAGTGATCGTTGTAAATAAGCCGGTTAATTTTGTCGCGTCTTTTCGACTAGGGATCATCTGTACACGCAACCGACATGGAAAGTGTGATATTATTTACCTTGAAACACCTTGAAACACCTTCAACAATAATAAAAAAGGCAACCTAGCAACCTAAGATCTTTAATAATCAACTGATAACTCTTACCAACCCGATAATATTTAGGCACCAACTGATAACACTTAACTTACCAACGACCCATAAGCTCATCCGATAACCTCTATCAAACCGATGATCCGTAACAGCTGATAACCCTTAGCAACCTGATGATCCTGAGCACCAAGCAAACCGATGATCCTTAGGCATCAACTGTAGCAAACATATGATCCTTAAGCGCCAATTGTAGCAAACAGATGACCCCTAAGCACCAACTGATCCTTAATATACTGACGAACACATGTTTATTGCATAAATAATTGAACAAAAATAAAAATCTCAAGAATGATGATAGTTTTGCATAAGTAGTTAGGTATAAACAGACTATAATTGGAAATTTATACTATTTGAAAACTAATAATATTAAACAATAACAGCAATTTTTAGCTGGTACGTAACAAAATACATATTACAAATATGTGCATATATAGGTGTTTTTTCGATCACAACACTGACACCATGGGCCAACACTGCACCTGTAAGTTTGAAGCAAAGTGACAGGTTGTAGGGGTAGAAAGTGTGTAGAAGTTTTAGAAAAGCAAGTTCATTGACATAAAGAATGATGGGATTGTCGTAGATAGTCTAGTGATATGTTTTTTTTAAGTTAAAAAAATTACTACAATCTGTAATTATTACAATAATATTCAATTTACTCATACGATATGTAATTTGCGGATATATGAACTTATATACAACTAATTACATTGAAGGGAGCAAATAATCATTGTTATCTTCCCTCTTAACTTTATTTATGTTGTTTTACTGTTTACGCAGAAAGGAGGTCGCGGGGCCATTTCCTCTTGAGACGCCTTATGGGGTTGTAGGATGGGTTCTATTGGACAGGGCTTGGGCAAGACTATTTGGATGGTGGGAGAGTTTTTTGTGGAACTTGGTAAATATTTTGGGAATGGATTTTTGGATATAAGGAATTTGAAGGTCATTGTGGAGTGTAGCATTTGAAACATAATAAGGAGCATTTAGAATGGATCTGAGGACTAGATTGAAAGGATTGGAGACGTTGGATATTGGAAGGTTTATCGGTTCCCCACCGTTCTATTCCGTATGTCTAAATCAGTTGTAGTAGCGTTTTGTAAATTGTAAGTTTGTTTTTTGTCGATAGTTTAGACTGTCGTCTTATAAGTCTGTGCAATAGACCATACCGTCTGTTTAGGTTTTGTCGTATGTTAATTCCACGTTAGTTGTGAGTCTAGGTGGAACCCAAGGTAGCGAAGGCATTCGGATTTGGGGATAGGAACGTTCTTGTAGTATATCGTGAGAGGAGGTTTACTTCGGAGCGTAATGTGACATGGGCGCTCTTGCTTTCGTTTATCTTCATTTTCCATTGTCTACACCAATCTGCTGTACATGAGATATGTTCCTGCAGATTTTCCGAATCAACCGTAGGATCGGAATTGGAGGATAGTACAGCTGTGTAGGATGCAAGTAGGTAGGGTGGTAGGTTTAGTGGGAATATCTGCAGTATAAAGGATTGGTCCAAGCACACTGCCCTGCGGTACTCCCGCGGCCACAGAGCAGTATTCTGAGTAATCTGATCCTTGTCGGACCCGAAAGATCCGCTCTGTTAGATAAAAGCGGAGGATTAGGTAAAGAGTATTTGAAAGGACACGCTTTAATTTGTACAGGAGTCCCCTGCGCCACACGCGGTCAAACGCTCCCATACAATATTCTTTGCGCTCGAGAGTGATATTAGTAAGGAGCTTTTACAATTTATCAATGGAACTTTGATTGGAAGAATTGGACGCGCTGGATGTTAGACGTCTTAATTAAATCACGTAGTTTAACTCAGTGTGACCAAATTGGTTCGCAGATATGTCGTGTTTGTTAGTTAATTTCTTTCTCTCTCTCTCTCTCTCTCTTTCTCTCTCTTTCTTTCTACATATCTTTATAACTATCTATCCACTTATTTCTCTCTCGGTCTTACTAATTTTCTCTCTCCCGACCTCTATATTTATCTACTTATCTACTATCTATCTCACTATGATGAATGGTGTTTTGCCGCATGATGCTCACTATATAACTTATTGTAACAGATACGCGAATAACAATTCATCATAAACGATTCAGAAAAAAATAGAATAATAAGTGCTGTAAAATGTGCCGTCTTCTAAAATATTTTGTACAGAAATTTTTAGTTAACAAGTGATTAACGTATTTGTAGTTAAAACTCCATAAAGTAGGTAGTTCTGAAATATAGACTTTACAAAACACACTCAGAGAGAGGGAGAGGGAGAGAGAGAGAGAGAGAGAGTGAGAGTGAGGGTGAGAGAGACATACAAGTTACAGAGGTGGATAATTGAATAACTCTGACCTCCTAGACTAATGGTACTACTATGCTTTCAACCCCTCGTCATTTACCGCCACGTGTTGGCTCTTAGTTAAGCAACACTAATCTCCAGCTTATGTGGACGAGACCAGATCAAATAAAGATTTAAAGGTTTGAGGTTATCATGAGGCCAATTTAATAACAGTGCACATTTTAGAGTTTAGTGTATTTAGTGGATTTTCTGTAGGTAATCAGTTCTTGACTATAATATTGATATTTTTTATTGAAAAATATCTTTTAAATTTTAATGCTTATGCTTGTAATTACTAGGTTCTTCAGTAGATTATAGGTTATGATGAATATATTTTATTTAGCTGATAGACAATCGTTGAAGATTGGAAACGATTAGAAAAGTTGCTACAATGGCATATCCACAATCTTAAGTTTTGAGTGTATATTATGACCATAATGATATGACTGTAAATGTTAATTATTTAAGACTTTTTTCATTTAGTTTTCACTTTAGACAGAAATAGTTCAATAATAATGACTAATTCCGCACCAGTCGCCGTTTTGTGTAGAAGAGCAACAACTGCAAGAAGACTCCAGGGCAGGATTGTTTCCTACAATAGACGGCCCCCTGGGTTCGCCCCTCAGGAAGTACCCTTGACCTAGGCCGCATTGAAGATTATGCACTCAAGTCGTAAAATAAATTACCATGGACTGGCTGTATCGGTGGCTGGTGTAGGCTCGGTGAATCACTACTCCTCCCCGTAATTGTTGAGAGCGCGTGGCAGGAAGTCACCGACGCTGGCATTCATTAGAGATCCGTTGTGACCCCCCCCTTCTTTTGGGGGGCCCTTTTATCGTGCGTTCTCCAGTAGTTAGCTAGGTTTTCAATTTTGTTATCTGATTAGTGAAAACAAATACGATTTTTTTTAAAAAGCCTCCTGCCCCAGAAAGGGCTGGCTTTGTTAAATAACAATTCGCCTAACACAGAAAGGAGTTTTGTATTTACACGATCAACACATATTCATTTTTTGGATAATTTAAATATAAAACGGTTAAAACATACAGATTGACAAAAACAACAAAGATAGGGAAAACCAAATGAAAAGGTTATAAATAGATGGATAGACAGAGAGATAAAGTGGAAAAAACGAGAAAGAGATATAGAAAGAGAGAGAGAGAGAGAGAAAAATGGAGAAAAAGTTAGCTTAATAGAGAGGGAAAGAGTAATGTACAGGTAGAGAGAGAGAGTGCGAGAGAGCGAGAGAGAGAGAGAAAGAGAGAGAGAGAGAAAGAGAGAGAGAGAAAACAACCATGAGATGGTGAGAGAGAGGTTCAGTGAGAACAAATTTTTGATGAAATGGAGGTGATGTTATTAAATAGATTAAATGGGCATATATACATAACACATATACATAACATAAAAAATATACTCATAATATATCAGTACATATATACACATATATAATAAGCAACATAGAATATAATATAATAATAATATAGTAATAACAATGTAATACAAAATAAACAAACAAATTTTGTGTGTGTGTGCGTGCGTGCATGCGTGTGCGTGTGTGTGTGACGGAGAGAGAGAGAGAGAGAGAGAGAGAGAGAGAGAGAGAGAGAGAGAGTGAGAGTGAGAATGAGAGAGATAGTCAGACGGACAAAGACCCAGAGATCGAAAAAAATGACGGTCACTTCGTTAAATAGAATACCTAAGTAACTAGTTTAAAAAGGTAATACAGGAAGGGCGGGTGAGAGAAAAAGCGATAGTAGTAGATAGATAAATATATGGGCATAGAGGGAAAGAGATCGAAAGAGAAACAATATAATTTCCTTATAAATCTGGAATATTATATTGAAAAAATGTGACATAATTTGCCCTCCCGGTCATTCGAGATTGCTTCGTCCTTTTCCTTTTTCCGGCATGAAATTTCCGCCGACTCCGTCTGGAGGGTGTTGAGCTAGGGGTTGTAACGCTAGTTGAGCCACCCTTCCCCAAGATAGCACCAATGTTTCCGCCGGCAAACGGATCGATCAAAGGGGGTGGCATAGTACAACCAACTACCAACAGATACTGCTTCAACCCTCGATCTGTTCTTTTGTTACAAATATATTTTATAGTCAATAATAAATAGAACTAAATATGTATCACAGATATAAATTTTTCAATTCCTGGTCTTTAGCTTTTCTTATCGTTTCTCTTTCATTCAAAATTTTCTCCCAATTAATAGAATAAACATGTTCATTATAACATTCCTCACTTTATGACAGACGTAATATCAACATATTATTTCGGATAATCGAAACACACGTGTTTTTATTTAAATAATTTAATTCAATTAAATTTTATCATAATTTTACTGTAATGAATTACAAAATATGTAATTTATATTAATTTATTTATTCTCCTTCGTTAGCATTGAGTTATGATTACAATTTTGAAGCTATTGTATATCAACTAGGAAAATCATTTATATCTAAATCGATTTGTTACAATTAATAATATTATCAACTTGGCTAATAAAATATGCCATTATTATTGACCTTAGCACTGTGTTTTTAAAATGTACCCTTTTTTTATCCCATATCACAGTTATCATTATGGTGTTACGTTAAAACGAAAATTTAGCAAATATGAGTATTGTAACATTTCTTTTTGGTGATCAATCTGTAGTTTCGACGTTACCGATCATTTTGGCCTACCTATGTTCGTTGGATTGGCCGGCACCTGAGAGAAAATGTTTGAGAGAAGGAGAGATAACATATACATATATATATATATATATATATAATATATATATTAGTTATATATATAACTAATCTCTAGAGAGAAAGAGAGAGTTAGATAGAGTAAAACTTATTGATTGACAGATATAGAGAGAGTAAGATATACTTTTTGATAAACAGACGATAAATAGATAGACAGGTAGATGGGGGGAGGAGAAAGAGAAAGAAAGAAAGAAAGAGAGAGAGAGAGAGAGAGAGAGAGAGAGAGAGAGAGAGAGAGACAGACAGACAGACAGACAGACAGAAAGAAACAGAGGTAAGAGGCCCATTTAAAATGACATAAAACTTGGTATTGGTGAAGAGAGGATTAGAAAAAACAATTATATTCAATTGAATTAAACATTTTATTTATAAAACCTCTCAAAATTAGGTCTTATGGAAGGTCAGAGAAATTGAAAGAAGAAATAGGTAGATAGACAAATATAGTCAGAGACAGACTATAGTGTCAGAGAGGGAGAGAGAGTGAGGGAGATAAATAGTGAACGAGCTTAAGAAACGAAATATGGGAAGGATGAAGAAGAGATATTGATCATTAACACCCAAAATAAAACGGCATAAAATATTGTATATGTTGACGGAGAATTGGCAAAAATAAACGGAAATGTTGAGAGGAGACAGAGAAAAAGATCAGTAGACTAACCGGTAAATATTAATTGAATTAAAAAACATAGGAACATAAAGGAAAGAAATGAAAGGACCAATGGAAAAAGACAAAAAGGGTAAAAGAAAAAATGTATATTGATTGGGTAAGGGATGTAGATAGAGGGAGAGAAAGAGAGAGGGAGAGAAAGAGAGAGGGAGAGAGAGAGAACCAGGAGTGAGAGGATCAGTGAGGATTAATAGTTTTATAAAATTGGATGTGATTTTTTAAATAGAAAAAGCAAGTACCATATACTCCTCCAAGGGAAAAAGGATACAGAAATAAGGTGCGTGTGTGTGTTCTGTGAGAGAGAGAGTGAGATTTTATTATTATATTGATAGAGCTAGTTCTAAATAGATAGAATTCTATCGAAGTCCGTTTTAAACAGTTACATTGGATGAAGAAATTCATATCCAGATTCTTGATTAACAAATAAGGCACAAAAAGATATCGATGGAAAATGGGGGAAAACGTAAAACACTTAGAACTGCTTCAATGACATGTAAGAAAGACAGTGATAAGAAAACAGATTGGTATATAATAAAGAAAGAAAGAGACAGTGTGTGAGAAAAATTGACAGAATAAAGATGTATGCACATGTCATCAACTCAAATATTCAAATAAAACTTAATCTGCTGTAACAATTATGAAAAAACAAAAGGTTATTGTGAATCCAATTAATTGTGAACATTCCAAGTTTGAATACTGAAAAAATATTTTTATGTAACACGAAATAATCTTTATTATTATCTTACTTAACAAGTATCACATGCCAAAATAAGTATACGAAGTAAATCGTTAAGAGTGATATAAGATTATATAAAACATGATTATGGTCTAAAGACACATTATTAAGTAAATTACATTATTTTTATAAAGGAAACTTTATTTATAGTATACAAAACATGTTTAGAAAAACAAAAATAAAATGACTAGTTCCGTCGTCTTGAAGCAATTTGTACTCAGTGCTATTTTACAATGTAAACGGTCGCTTAACAAGAGGACAATTGAACTTTGGTCCGTCTTTTCTCGCTTCGTATCCCGGCGCACACTATTATCGAAGTAATTATCCTCACTGAATTGTAAGAATGACATTGCGTGTTTGGCATTTCTCTTCGGAATGATTTTATTTTTTGAGCTTTAACGAGAGATCGATACTTAAGAGAGTCTTGCCAGGTGAATTTTCGTTTTCCCTTTTAACTTTATAAACCGTATTATTTTCCAGTTAGCCCAGGCCAGGCGGGGGAGGAAAACTCCTCCCATTTAAATTCGTTCTTGTTTATTTAAAACAAGCGTTGCCCCGTCCTCGGACAATGAGTTGTAGGAGAGAAGGGTGCCGGAGAAGGACTAATGGCGGTATAAAGTAGATGTAATTACGGAGGTGGCCTCCTTCCCATTGATTTACCAGGCATACATTACCCACCCCCATCCACCCTCTAATTTACCTCCCTCGTGTATTGATCTCTGACGTCAAGCCCTTACCTGCCAACCTCCCTTACATCCTGTCTCCAACACCTCTAAGACAAAACACTTTCCCATTGCGAAGTCCCTCTTTCCAAAATTGGCTGTTTTAAAACCTTTTTATCTATTATTAAATTAAATTATAACAATATATTTACTTTTCGTTTTCGTTGTCTTTATTGATTAGTTGTGCTAAGAGCTATGATAGGTTAATAAAATATTTTTGAAAAACAAATTACACAAGAAAGGATACTTGTGTAGTCCATCCTTTATTCCAATTATTATACAATAGTTTTTTGTATATATAACACCACCATTTCAATAGGACGTACTCAATTCAATTTTTATTGTTTACAATTTCGATTTTTTTTTAAATTGAAAATACGTACCTTTTATGGCCCGATCTTCTGTTCTAAGTTGATTGCGATCATTATGGTCTGCTTCTTTATCTGTTTTATTTGTCTCTTCTTTGGTGCTTCAAATGTGTTTTTACATTTTGCCATCTTCAGTGGTGTTTTTTTAAAATTATTTTCCAGTCACCCATTGTTTAACTATTAAATTACACACACACACACACACACACACACACACACACACACACACANGAGAGAGAGAGAGAGAGAGAGAGAGAGAGAGAGAGAGAGAGAGAGAGGAAAGAGGAGAGAGAGAGGAGAGAATAAAGATAAAGAGAGGATGAGAGAGAAAAAGTGAAAGAAAATATGGAGACGTAACAGTAAAACACTTTATAAATCTACATCCTATAATCACAAATATAACAACAAAGAAAAATATGCTAAAATAAAGTGGTAGACATGAAAACACTTATTTGAGAGAAAGAAAGGGAGAGAGAGAGAGGAGAATGAAAGATAAAGAGAGGGTGAGAGAGAAAAAGTGAAAGAAAATATGGAGAAGTAACAGTAGTACACGTTATGAATCTATATCCTATAAACACAAATATAACAACAAAGAAAAATACCATATTAAAATAAAGAGGTAGACATGAAAATAATTATTTGAGAAAGAGAGAGAGAGTGAGAGAGAGAGAGAGAGAAGGGAGAGGGCGAGTGAGTGAGTCAGAGAGAGAGAGAGAGAGAGAGAGAGAGAGAACAACCAAGAGATGGCAAATTGCAGAAGCGCTTCTGGATGGCCAAGAAGAGAGGCTAAGAGGGAAAGACCATGAAGATCGTAAACGACAAACTGCCTGCTCATAAATCCCAGATTTAAAAAAAAACTCACAAAATAAATCTTTTTTATATGTTTTAAAATTATTGTAATATTTTTTGATAATGCCTCATAAAATAACCAGAGCTTTCCCAGACTGACAGTTGCATTTACGAAACAGGCTAATTTAACAGTTCTCGAAGTATGACTGCCGTTTTTTGTTTTTCACTCGAGCTTAATACCCTCGGGCCGCTAACATTGTTTATTAGAACAAAAGCAAACACAATGGTATGGGTGGCCCTTCGAGCTTTAAGTGGGCATCGAGGGTATTCTAGTCGCCAAGTTTCTTTGTCCTTTACCCCTTTTAAATGCCGTTTAGAACGTGTTACACTCCCGATCTTTTGTTTCCATTTTAATTATAGTTAAAGGCTCGTACATGTATACTCCATTAGCCTGCAGGCTGTTTCGGTTCACGGAGAGAGAGAAAAAAATCGATGTAGAGGCACCAACGTTTCGCGACGGCTCAATTAGATACTCTAATGAATAGAATATTTTAAAAATAATTCTGTCCAATATGTTGAATTTGTTTTGAACAACAGATTATGTAGAGGAAATGGAATCCTGCCTCCCAGCTGGAAATCATAAGGTCCAAAATATCTTAGCTCTCTTCCTGGAATATCTTGGCTAAACAATTTCAGCTGACAATTTTTCCTTGGCCACTTTTACACTAAAAAATCGATCTACCATATCCGCACCTCTCACACAGTGAAATTACTCCTTCGTGCTGAAAATTCCACTAGGTTTTTTGCTAAATAAGGATCTTTATATCAATCAACCTTTCTTGAACATAGTGCAAAGTTCTACAATTCCATCCATTCTAGCTCGTTGGTTTTTCCAAGTTAGGTGTGAGTTAATTTACCTTATGGAGAGACAGTAACAAAATAATGAAGGACATCCGATATTCTTGGCTCCAAGGGACGACATGAACAAAATGTTTGAATTTAATCAAAACTTCCAATTAAACCTAAGAAATCTAGTTACATTCACTCACAGTACATGGTAACGAGGACAGCACAGAAAACTATCATTAGTATTATCAAAGAGAAACCTCCAACAGGAATAATTTAATCAAAACTCCCAAATAAATCTAGGTACCAAAAAAGAGAGGAAAACACCTCCTTTAAGAATGGCACCACCTTTTGGTACACAGATGGATCTTGAACCCAAGAAGATACAGGGATAGGAGTATTCGGTACTGGATTCAAATACTCAGAACGGGAAAACTCACCAGTATATTCCAAGCTGAATCGATGCAATCGAGAGATGTACTCAATCAGCTTGACTAAAGGGTACAAAAACAAGAACATAGCTATCATGTCAACCATCAAAGCACTAAGCTCAAAATCATTAGTTCAAAGATGGTGTTGAACTGCAAAACGAAATTAAACTTATTAGGTACACGGAAGAAAGCCTCTGCTGGGTCCCAGGACACATGGGAGTAGAACCTTGCAAGGAAAGGAACTGCTACACGGCTGGTAGGACCCGACCCCTTCTGTGGCATAGGATCCCACACTGTTAATGAGTATTTCAGACAGAAGGACAAAGGAAAATGAAGGAACAGCATTCATTCATTGGAAACAGGCATCCAAGAATCTCTTAACAAATTTTGGAAGAAAAGAAATTACAGAATGTGCCAAAGGAAGCAGGAATAAACTGTGAAATCAAATAAATGTTGTGTGTTTCTGACATACACCAGACTTGATAGGTAGTTCCTCCCTACTTCAAACCGGTCGCTAAACAACACACATTTCAGTTGTATGTTTTTCGACTGGTTCAGAACGTACTTGACAAATCAAAATTTCATGTACAAGTAAAATGTTAAAATATCTCTAGGATTAAAAAATGTAGGAGTATCTCAGGGCTCAATTCTTGGTCCAGTTTTTTAATAATATACATTTACGATTTGTCCATTAAATAACATTTTATATTGTCTCTGTCAGCTGAGAAACTCTGGTTTTGTCTGTATTAGAAATGGGAAAAAACCGCTCTTTTTAAGAATCGGATCAAATCCACCTCACTCAGTGAAATGAATCAGCTGTTTTTCATGGCTCCCCGCTTCACACCGTACCAATCTTATCCATAATTCCATGCGTAAACTTTGGTGGGTTTTTCGAATTTCGACATGCCTTTGCCAGGGCCAATCGTAAAGGTGGACTGTCTGAATGAAGGGTAGTTTTTACGAAAGAAATGTCCACCTGTAGCACGCAATGTTTTTCTATTGAAGCCAAAAATAAATTTCAATAAAAAAAGAAGAATTAAAAGAAGAAAGCTGAACAATTTGTCATTCCGTCCAATTCGTAATTCAATTAACCTGCTACTGTATTTTCTTTTTCCTAGGAACGAGTGAATAAAACAAAAATCAAAATATATAAACAATAAAAGTGCATATATAATGGAAATTTTATTTTTATTTTTTTAAAGGGCATCCGACAGTTTGGTCATTTCAGCCCCGATCGCATGCGAAACAACACACATTCAATACGCATTTACATAAATAAATACTTTCAACACGACACACAAGAATGGCACAATTACGTAGAAAACAAACATTTTGAGCCCTGAAGATGATGTCAATAAACATCGAAACGTTGGCACGATAAAGGAAATGTTTTTATAAAACCTACGCCACACCAGACCGCATCTCACGATTTCCGAATAATAAATAAATACATTCACACCAATATACATTGCATTCGTTCTATTTGGTAGACGGAGCAGTCAGTATTCCTCCATCGACCTACATACAATAACAAATTAACCTAATTGAGGTCCATGGGGTATTTTTATTATTAAATAAATTAATAAACGTAAATAAATAGATAAATTTAAATATTCCGCCATCGAACCAAGTCACGTACACAGCTCGAGGGGCGATGGGGATGCTATTCCACCATCAGCTCTTCCCCAATCACTATAATAAATACACTCACTAATACAAAACACAGAAACAACAAACACACATTAACATTAACAACACAAACACATTTTAACGTATTTTTGTTATTATAAAACAAAAGGTTATCACATAATTTTTTAAGAATCGTAAAGCTCCTCTGTAACATAGTAATTTCTCGAACTAGATACAACCTGTAAATTAAATTAATTGAATTAATTTTAAGAGGCAGAAGATATGTCGGAATATTATTTCTACTGCTTTGTCGCGATTCCGAATTGATGGACAAAATAAATTATTATTGTTGAAAAATAAATCAGACTAGTGTTAACATATAGTAGCGCTGCTTTGGGGCTTCATTTGCAACACCAGCTTAAGAAAACTGCAAAAAATCCAAATTAACTTTTTAAGACTTTGCACAAACAGCCCTCTATCAAGCAAGACTGATGTACTTCACCTAAACTCAGGGGTTGAATCTTGCGCAGTTTCATAGACTCAAGGTATCAAAATGTTTACTAGATGTTCAATTAGCACCAAATAAAAACACAAAATAAAAGGCACAGGGCAAAAATCAGCTCTAATAACCAGAGCCAAGTATAAATCTTTTTGGGATCTCGTTGAGATGTTCAAAGGGTTTATGGGCTGATTAAAATAAATTTAGCTGAAACTTTTGTTAAAATTGTTTTTTCCAAGTCATTATAAAACTAGCGTTGTAAATAATTAGCTACATCAACTGTGTCTATGATTTGTAGGAGTGAAAAAATTAATTTTTGTGGGGGTCACTGTACTATAAATATGTATTATGCATATGCGAGTAAAATATTGTAAATAAACTTTTATTATTGATTTAAAAATAAGACTGTCAATAAAAGCTTCAAAAAAAAATTTTTAGTACGACAAATAAAACTTTTACTAAAGTCAATAAATTAAACAAAATTTAATATTATTCCAGAAAAAAAAAAAAAAAAACATTTTAATCATTTCATATAATCAATCTCGGGCGCATTTTTTCCCATTGGGAGAACGCCCAACCCCGTAATTATTGAAAAGCGATTGTCGAAATCCGTGCACGGCTTAATGGCCTTGCAGATGTATTTATCTACTAGGATCGTGAGAAGTGGCAGTACGCCATGCAAGTTAACCGGACCATTGCTTTCCCCTCGGCTCCCACATAAGTCTACCCCGACTGAGAGCACATCACAACATCTACTGATTTATCGTGTTACACCCAACCTCCCTCTTTTTTTCCTCTCTCTTTCTATGTGTCTCTGTCTGTGTGTGTGCGTGTGAGCAGGGGCTATCGTTGACGATCGGAGATACAATGTGGTTAATCATCGTTGAAAACCATATTCACATCGCCGATATTTATGGGACACGCTCAATTAATTGATTTCGGATCAAATGGAAAGAATATTTCTCTGAATGGAGTGTTATGATTGTTTCTAACAATTCTTACAGTCGTCTTTATATCGATTTTATTCCGTTGGATTTACAATAACAAAGTAAAATTCTTACGTAGAATCTCGGCTGAAATGCCTCAACCTATATTTCAAATAATTAAAGTTTTTAGTTGAGATAAAAAAGTAAGTGTCACGAGCGGGATTCGAACCCACGACGTTCGGCTAGATATGCGGCTACTCTACCACTTGAGCTATCGTGACCTCGATCCACTCGGACACTAACTTCTCATCTCAACCCCACCTTTTGAATTTTTCCTCCTTTGTTGTCATTTTTCAAATGTCGTGTAATCTATTTGATTCTCGGCAACAAATGAAATGGCCACGGAGAGCTTTAGTGAAGATATACTTCAGTTTAATTATTAAATCGGATTACAGTTCGTGGTCCGATTGACCAATTAACATTTTTCAATTAATTAATATTTATAGCTCGAAATCACGATAGCTCAAGTGGTAGAGCAGCGGCGTATTTAGCCGAAGATCGTGGGTTCGAATCCCGCTCGAGACACTGACTTTTTTATCTCGACCAATAACTTTCATAAATATTAATTAATTTGTAATTTAAAATTTAAAGAGATAATTCTAATTAAAAAGAATGTTTTAATGGAAAAAATACATGTAATTTCAAACAGTTTCGGCCGGATTTAAAATCGAATCTTGACACTAGGACCTCACGGGTTAGGGGTGATGTTGCGGTGTTCTAATTGACCACAGCCATGTCGTACATCGCAATTTGCTGTTCCCTCGGTATAGCAATCGGCGGGTCAAACGATGTCAAGGGGATTTCTACCACCTCTGATCCATTAAATTATTGTAGCTTTGATCGCCGGTAGAGTGGCAGCCGACGCCCTTCTGTTGCGTGCCTCCTGACATTGCTGATAATGATTCGAACTTAAATCAGTTGTTACCTGTAGTTTCTTTTTTTTTTAACTATTGATTTCTGTACATTACTGTAAAAAAAGGGTTTATTTTGTGTTAAAAATGGTTAATTTGAAATGTAAAAAAGAATATTAGCTGCGATGAAAGAGGTAATTTCAACTGAAAACTTCAAATTAATGTTTTTAATTTAAAATTACCTCTTTTTCTCACCAGAATAATCCTTTTAATGTCAAATTAAGCCCTTCTAATTTTAAATCAGCAAGTTTTTATTTCAAATGACCCCATTTTACTTTTGAATTAACAATTTTTTGAAACATTGCGAAAACGTAGAGATGGTATAAAAAAAGATTAAATATAAAATAACTGAACTCTTAGAACACCATGTGAAAATTAATTACAAATAAAAATAATATAAAATATCATAAAAGCATATTCTTAATTTTATCTGTAATTCATTTTCATATTGTGTTTTAAGAAACCAATTATTTTATATTTAATTTTTTTTAAGCAGAAATTTTTCTTTACCTGCTTATGCCTTAGACATTATTGTGATAATAAAAAAGTAATTAATTGGAAATTAAAAATGGCTTATTTGTAATTTAAAAGAGTTAATAAAAAATAAAAAACTGGTAATTTGAAATTAATAGGTTTAACTTGATGCAAAAAAGATCATTTGAAAATAAAAAAAGTTAATTTGAAAGTTAAAAAAAAAAGAATGTTTGCTGAGAATAAAAAGGTAATTAAACAGGGCTAATTCTACCGAAAAATTCTGTATATGAAATTTCAAACAACTTCAGCCGGATTTTAAAGGGAACCAATTTTGGGAATTAATTTTAAATTAAAACGGCTTAATTTGACGGGGAAAAAGATTAATTTTTTGGAAAATAAGCTATGTGACCAGGTTTTTGATAAAATTAGGGTTTTATGGACCATATAAAAGTGCTAATTCGCGATTAGCTAATTTTACATTAATTTTCTTGGTCCAATTTTTGCACTCTAAGGTTTTTTAATATCACAATTTATTAATTGATAGTGGTTTCCATACACCTATATGAATCGAATTATGCAGACGTTTTTATAACCGAAAGGAAAAAAGTCCTTGTGGGGTCTGATGAGAGCTTATCGCTATTTTTTTTTTTTTTTTACCATTATGACTTTTTGTAAAGGTTTGAATGTTTGTCAATAACCCCTTTCTTTGTAGTATTTGTTTGGCGTTCTGTATCAAACCGATCTCTTTTTGCGGTACATAATACGTACAATTTTCAGAAACGAAAAAGTTTCTTTTTTGTCCCATAACAAAGCAGATTTTAACGCGGAAAAAACAAGGAGCCCCCTCTTGCGAATTGAAAACTAATGGCTGCGGGTCCGCAAAGTTTCGAACTTCGACCAACTCTCACCCGTGATGTGCCAGCGAGGGGGCGGCTTTCGGCCGGCTTTTAATCTTGCCCCTGTCTTTCAAAGTCGTTAAACAAAAAGCCAATAGATAGCTTCGGAGCCTGTCAAGTTTTTCGACGGTGGGACAATTAAAAGGGGCCAGGTACGCGTCCGCCACCGATTGATAAAAATTGTCACACGACATGAAATTGTCCAGTTTGAAAAGAGGGACGCGCGATAAGACCGCCCAGATGTTTCCACTCGATAGGGGTTAAAAGCCATTGTTCGCCCTGACATCAGATACCGCTAATTACCGGGACCTAATATGTAGAAACGAGAGGGCAATTACTTGCATCCAGGAACCATTTTCCGGACAAGTGGTGCTGTGGCCCATAGATCAAAGATACGAGTAACGACATTGTACAGCATGACCCATGTATAAGAAAACCATAAAGCATCTCTTCTACCGAAATATTTCAACGAAGAGCACCCCTTTTTGTCCGACAACAATAAATGTTATCTAGATGGAAGCTTTAACCAATCCTTTCACACTGGAAATTTCTCACATGTCGACATTAAACTGAAAGCAAAAAACATATTAAGATTTAGGGTGATTATTATATTAAAATTGAAATGTTACTCTCAAGGGCCAACTGGCCCATCATTTTTTCATCACTCATCTTCTCAAAGACTAAAAAAAATTCTATAGGTCCCTGACAAGACCTGCATTTTTTTTCTAGGGTGAGCAACAACAAGGTCATATCAACCCTCAGGGTGCCGATGTTTTTAAAAAAAAACGACCATTTGTAAGTATGTCGGGTTCGAATGCAGGACCGCTGGATTCGAACCCGGGACCTTACAGTGATAAGCGCCGTGTCAACGCCCAAACTGTTATGGCCACCGAGGCCCCCCGACATGCATTTTAATACAAAAATATTTATAAACATAGGTACAAGAGTGGAACCATAGCTGACCAAAAAAACCATAGCTGACCAAATATTTTCCCGAACTACGCTTGCTTTAAAAGATCAATATTCCTCACTTATCGCACTTTTATGTGAATCTTCCAAACTATAATCGTAATGATGAGGTTGTCTGGTTTGTCGAATTACTCAAACGCATTGCGCCATCGTCAGTGAGGGACTCGTTTTTCCCCGCGTTTAGTTAAATCAACAAACCCGCAAGTGAAGACCCAATAAATGATTCCATGAGAAGAAAGAAAAAGTTTATTATTGAAAAAAAAAAGATGTAAACAAATAAACAATACATCATGGTTTTTCCAACCGTCTGCCGGAATTACAGGTCTCCATTTGATTTGATATGACTTTTCTATTGGGACATTAATACAGCTGTATAACCAGTAGCCAGTTTGTACTATTTAGTCATCTGATTCGCCAGGACCATCCAGAAATGGAAAAGCCTTATCCGGCGTGCTTTCTCAATTTTTCTGAGGTCGCTCAGAGTAGAACAAGTAAACAGAAAGTGGTATTGATCCTCTAGCTGGCACAAGTTGCAGAGAGAACATATCTAAGAAACAATAGTTGGATAAGGGTTAGCGTTCAGCATATCAAGTTCATCACGAAACATAGATAAGCATCTAGCGGTATATAAAGCCACTGCACGTTCCCTTAATATGCTTGCGCACTTTACATCTGGAGCAGTTCTCTCTAAAGTAGAAAGTTTTCACCGTTTTTTAATCGAAAGAGGCTTACTTTTCCTTTTTAAGCTCCGACAATATCTTTTCTACTCTATCTGTAATACTTTCGGTTTGAAGGAATTCAATTATTGGAAACAGATTATTTTCAGTCATAGATGTGCAGTCTTTAGCTCAGAAAATTCTCCACTTTGTGGTTTCGGTCGCCACTATCTTTGGAAGATAGTGAATCTGCCAGATTAGCCTGGTTTAAAATATAATTCAAGTCTTTTTAAAAATATAGTTCGTACTCACAGTGTTGTTTTTTCAACGATCCGGACTTCAAGCCCTTAGCTTAACTTCAGGTTGAAGGATTTCTAGAAATCGATTTGTAGGAATCCTTCAACCTGATGATGAGCTAAGGGCTCGAAATCAGGATCGTTGCAAAACAACTTACTGTGAGTAGGAACTATCTTTTTAAAAAGGTCTGAACACCGCACTCTCTCCATTCATCATTTACATATAAGTCAAGTGTAAACTCAAGGTTAGGTTGATATTTTCCGACTAGAAGTGAGTACAGCAATCAGGAGTGTATCTTGTCAGAAGAAGCAGCATTCTTACAAATATGCAAAACACTCTCTACCATCGCAGCCTTAGCATACCCCCAGCGTTGGTCCGCGTAGCCCAACACCCTATGTTTGAATATTGGCTTTTTCAATAAAGGTACGCTTGGGTTGGCGAATGCTTCCTTCAAGACAAAATTCATGGCCAATTTCGCTGACGTTATTTCTGTCGTAAGTTTTTCTTAAAGAACTAGTAGTGAATACATAATATTACACTTAGATATTAATATTCGCTGACAATGTCGATTCCTTGTTTATCCACTTTTCGGTTGTTCGACGCCTGCCCCCATTATGAAAACCCGTCGCTTTAAATTTCACAATAAATTTCCATTTATTACAATATTTTTGACGTAAATCTATTGTTTTCTTTAAAGGCAGCAGGAACTATACCCGTATGTGATTGTAGAAATTTAGTAGAAGCCGCGGGAACTCGGGACAAGCAAACTAATATAACTAGAAGGGAATAAAGAATGTCATTAAAGGGAGCTTTATTATTCTTAATTGTACAAAGGACCGTTGTAGTAATATTTATAGTTAATAGAGTGTTATATTGTCCTCATTAGTTGTACATTTTATTTCCGTTGTTTACTAAGCTTTTTAGATACGATCAAACAGTAAAGTGAACGGTATAACGTCGAAATGAGATATTACACCCTAATGTGTATTTTCATTCGTTCTAACCGGATGAAATCAAACCAGGACTTTTAATCATTATAACTCAGATAAATTTAAACGTTTTCATCAACTTATGGTTGACTTTAAATGATAGATTGATATTAAACCCTTTCAATTAATTAAGGTTTTTAGTTGAGACAAAAAAGTCAGTGTCACGAGCGGGATTCGAACCCACGACCTTCGGCTTGATACGCCGCTACTCTACCAATTGAGCTATCGTTACTTCGATCCACTCGGACGCTAACCTCCCATCTCAACCCCACCTTTTGAATTTTCCCTCCTTTTTGCCATATTTTTCAAATGTCGTGTAATCTATTTGATTCTCAGCAATGAAATGGCCACGGAGAGCTTTTAGTATAGATATACTTCATTGTAACTTATTAAATTCACTAGTTTTCGTGGTCCGCTTGACAAATTAATATCTTTCAATTAATTAGGATTTTTATTAAATTAATTTGAAAAAATGAATTTTGGCAATGCTCACGGCACTTAATTGTCATTTCAGTTTCACCTATTTCTTTTTGACACGTAGATATAATAAATAATACTACCAATGTTTGTGAATTAATGTTTTTATTTCTTAGATAAGTAGTTTTGTAGAGGGTAAAACATGTCAACCAGCAGTTATGCAAATATGAAAAAACGTAAATCAGTAACCATGACTGAAACATAGGTTATGCACTCCGAGAAAGATTATTTGAAATAATGTGGATATTACGTGACCAAACAGCAATAGTTTAACACAAATAATTATTGTCTTAATGATGTCTTGTGCATTTTATACTTCAGTGTCGTTAAACAAGTTTTTTTTAACGTATTATATAATTGAACGTTATGCAGATTGAAAAATACCAAAAAGGAGGAAAATTTCAAAAGGTGGGGTTGAGATGGGAAGTTAGTGTCCGAGTGGATCGCAGTCACGATAGCTCAAGTGGTAGAGCAACGGGGGTCGTGGGTTCGAATCCCGCTTGTGTCAATGACTTTTTTATCTCAACCAACACCTTAATTAATCGAAAATAATTTATTTGGTCAAGCGGACACGAAACATAATAAAATTTAGTTATGCAGACTATTCGCACGTTTTTTATCATTATGTATTTTTGTTTCAATATAAAGTTAAACATTTTGGTTGAAATATGGCAAGTGTCTCGAGTAATTATTCCAAGTGGGATAGTGGGAATTAAATAGAGGAAAGGTGGTCTTTAAGATATGGCCCGACTCCCCGGATATTCCAAGTTCCCTTCTTCCTTCCTCCTTCCTCTTCCCTTTCCTTGTTACCAGTTCCATAACAACCAATCTCCTTATTGATCAGATCCCTCTGTCATGTTTTTCAGCAAAAAATCAACCGCGGATGATTGTTTTCCTCTCCGGTTTATTTTATGATGGATGAACGATTGGTTGGTGAAGATAATTGATGCTTTACATGAGCTACACTTCGGTATTTTATACAATATTAGGGAGAAAATGATTTCCTAACCATATTTCATAACCATAAGGTGAGATTTTTGATCTCATTGCATAACCATATTTTCTAACCATAAGGTTAGAATCGATCCTTCATGAATATTTTTGTAAAAGTAAATGATGATTATGTTTATGTTTTGTTGTATAATTAACTTTTACCTGGATTATATCAACAAAAAACAAGTGAGAATTACCATAATTTCGCAAATAAACGTTATATCTGCTTTAAACAAACAAGTCATACCACGAGATTTATTTTTTATATAAATGAATAATCAAAGTATGGTCTTGAAGAAGAAAGCAAATCCATTCAAGATGCCAAGCTTTCGACCTATTTTAAGGTCAAAATCAGGGCCTATATTAATTTCACATCATGAAATATGGCGAAAAGGAGGGAAAATTAAAAAAAAAAGTGTGGTTGAGACGGGAAGTCCGAGTGGATCGAAGTCACGATAGCTCAAGTGGTAGAGTAGCGGCGTATTTAGCCGAAGGTCGTGGGTTCGAATCCCGCTCGTGACACTGACTTTTTTATCTCAACTAAAAACCTTAATTAATTGAAAGATATTTATATTATGTTTAACTATAAGTTTCAAAATCACGACATTTGAAAAATGGCAAAAAGGAGGGAAAGTTCAAAAGGCGAGGTTGAGATGGGAAGTTAGTGTCCGAGTGGATCGAAGTCACGATGGCTCAAGTGGTAGAGCAGCGGCGTATCTAGCCGAAGGTCGTGGGTTCGAATCCCGCTCGTAACACTGACTTCTTTATCTCAACTAAAAACCTTAATTACTTAAACACTAAATTCAGCAGCATCGATCACTGAACTAAAATTACAAACGCTTACTAACTTTCTGAACCATTAAAATTAGCAGGCGCAAGGTTTAAATTGATTTTTAAAGGTGAAAATAGCTTGAATTGCTTCTCTAAGCGATATCTGAATAAGACGGTTTTCAGTAATTGTGGGTTCCTTATCGATCCGAATACTTAGGCCTTTTTGGCGGCCGGAACGAGAGCCGGTTTGCGAAAACCACTTCGATCCGGGAAGCCAAGGAGTTAAACTGTTGGATAAGACTTAATGACATAAATAAAATAATAATAGGGTGGTCCCGTTGATGGACCACGCATTCTCACTCCGGAGGACAACTGTTTACCTACCCTATTCCGCTTTGTTCACGTCAGAAATTAAGAATATAATTTACATTTATATCTGGCAAAATAATAGACAAGAATGTTTCTTCTCTCTATCCATTAACCTTCGTTTTTATTCGGGTTTTACACTTTAATGATTTAAGTCTTAACACAGAAAGTACATGTTAAGTCCCAATAAACCTATCTTTAATATCAAATAGTTTAAGTTTGAGAAGAATCGAAAGTTTAATGCTAAGGATAGGCCTCTCTAGGCAGATTAACGCCGAAACAGATTAAATTATATGGCCGTACTTATCAGATTAGACAATCAGTAGTTCATTGATGTTAATTGAGGCTGAGGCCTTGAAATAAACAATTTCTTTTTTAATTTTCTTGTTCAACCTTTCAATCGATTTTCAGCCTTCGTCAGGAATCCTTATTTGCAAACAATATTCATTAGTTCATTGCACATAACTATAATTCAACAACTAAAACTCATCTAAAAACCTTAATTAATTGAAAGATTTAATTGGCCAAGCGGACCACGAAAACTAGTGAATTTAATAAGTTAAAATGAAGTATATCTTCACTAAAGCTCTCCGTGCCATTTCATTTGTCGCCGAGAATCAAATATATTCCACGACATTTGAAAAATGGCAAAAAGGATGGAAAATGGGTTGAGATGAAAAGTTAATGTCCGAGGCCAGGTCACGATAGCTCAAGTCGTAGAGTAGCGGCGTGTCTAGCCGAAGGTCGTGGGTTCGAATCCCGCTCGTGACACTGACTTTTTGTTCTCAACCAAAAAACTGAATTAATTGAAAGATTTAAATATAATGTTTTGCCTCCGTGCCCATTTCATTTGTCGTCGAGAATCCAATCCGATTACATGACATTCGAAAAATGGCAAAAAGGAGGGAAAATCCAAAAGGTGGGGTTGAGATGGGAAGTTAGTGTCGGAGTCGAGGTCACAATAATTCAAGTGGTAGAGCAGCGGTGAATCAAGCCGAAGGTCGTGGGTTCGAATCCCTCTCGTGACACTGACTTTTTTTATCTCAACTAAAAACCTTAATTAATTGAAAATAATTTATTTGGTCAAGCGGACCACGAAAACTAGTGAATTGCATTCCTCTCTTGATAATATATAAGGAGAAGAATTTGGATAATAAAAAATTATCTAGATTGATTGATTTATGTAAACACAATCCTGCACAATTATGTACATGAATATGTTTTGGTTGCCTGGAGTCAGAACTTGATATGATTGCCGTACCACCACTGAAGTTTAGCCCGAGGGGCTATCGACAGTAATGTAATTTCCGCCTTCAACATATGTAGTTTTAACCTAAACACACACATTCTAAAATATTTAAATTCTTTTTTACGCTCTGGTAGGGCGAAGTAGGATCCTTTTATACATATAATACATACAGTAACTAGTCTAATGCTGGATTGATAGAGTACTATTCCCCATCGACGTTCTTGTACTACATTCACACTTATAAATACTTTCTGACGTAACTGCAGAATTCAATCCAACTTATTAAGTACATAAATCTAACTTATTATATACATATAAAACATTCGGCTAAGATACTCAAATATTCGCTGTCTCAAGTACAATTCTCATATTCCTACTGTCATACGCGTATTCTTACTCGTTCCATATAAGGAGCCAATGACTTTCTTCAAACAAACTGAATAGAGGGTGGGATCTAAATTTACTTGGAATAGCAAGATCAAATACACACGAATAATCTGAATCTCGGTATGGTCTGGATAAAAAAGAAATTTAACTGTTACCTGCCGAGCTTTCGACTTATTTTAAGGTCATCATCGGGGCAAAACAATCCTAAAAGTGTCGAAAAATTGACATAAGTTATTTTTGTTCACAGTCCTTGGCAGTGTTTGGTGTGAGTCTATCTTCAAAGAAATATGAAACCATCTAATAAAAATTATGTCAATTTGTAGTCATCTGTAAGATGTCATCCTAGATGACCTTATTCGAATGTCGAAAGCTTGGCAGATAACAAATGAATTTGTTTTTTCACCCAGATCTTACCGAGATCCAGATTATTCGAGATAAAATTATATTGAAACATCTAGCTCTTTAAACGAGATCAGAATGGGTACACCAAAAATAAAATTGTCAACCCCAGCGGTTCCAGACATAGTAAATGATTAAAGAAACCCCTTAAAACAGGCAAACATACAGCTAAAGTTAGAAAGGGTAAAACTCAGGGCAGTGATAGGGTTATAAGCCGATCTCTGGGATCTGAACCATCTATACATGGGTATAATAATTGAAGACACAGTTTTAGGTTATGCAAAGAGGAGAAAGAAACTGCTCAATTGAAACATAACGTAAGAAAACTGGTACATTGATAGGTTGAAAAATTCCAAGATCTCCGTGGTTGAAAACTTTTATTCAATTTAGTACATTACATGGCGTTTCGGGCTCCGGCCCATCATCAGAAACTAAACAGAGAAATCTTGTGGTGTAATTCACAAACTGATCGCACGAATCATCCATGTAATGTACTAAATTGAATAAAAGTTTTCAACCACGGAGATCATGGAATTTTTCCACTTATCAATAGAGAAGATATGAACCGTGGAGTTGGTAATATAAAAAATGGTACAGTACAAGTATTTGAAAAAATGGTGAATTACGAATTTTTATAAAACTAATATAGCCTTGTTGCCTATATTAGTGTCGTTTTTACAAAATTATAAGTACATTATTCCTTGACTAAAATTATTGTTTTCCTCTTAGAAATATACTATTATTTTTACACACCATGATGATTGTATAAGACCGGATTGCATTCTGTCCGGTTATCAGTGTTGCGAACTTTTTTTACACTCTTTCTTTTTTTGATAGGATATTCCATAGTGGAATTTATGAATGCCGGGAGGAGGTGAATATATTTAAGTAGATAAATTGTGGGAGGGTTAGGTGTGAGATAGATAAGTAGGAAGGTGCGAGGAGTGTGTTGTGGTGGGAATCGATGGGTTGCCATGGCAGCGTTTCCGCCCTCTCTCCCTCATCCCTTTCCAAGGGTAAATATCTGGAGAAAGCTCAACAACGGGTTAAATCCCCTTTTTTCAGTCCTTCCTCCGGCATTCAATTTTTTCCCCGTTACAGCCGCCTTCTCCATGATCGGGACCACTAAGGAAATGTCAATGGAGAAAGGGTTGGCCGTGGGAAATTGTCCTATTTGGTGAATTTGTTCTGAGAGGAGGAAATTGAAATTATTAAATTCAAATTTTGTGTAGATTTTTTAATCATTTTGTAGAATCTTAAAACGAGACGTAAAATATTTCTTTTACCGTGCTGATGTAATCATATAGTATATACAAAATGATAGTTTAGAAACAAAAACAAACATAATTTTACATTTTATTTAATTTTGATATCGTGGAAACAGATTTACTAGGGATTAAGAAAGTTCGAAATAAATTAATCGCTTCATACCATCATACATTTTTGGCATACTTTTTTTAACATATGTCATGCTGAACTGGCATTGGGTCTTACAAGGTCTATCATTTTTTATTTTTTTTATTTTTTTGCGACGGTAATTCAACTAAGAGGTTATGTCGAACCCTCGGGTGTTTAAAAAAAAATATTTGTAAGTAGTTGGGTTTGATTGCAGAGCGATGGATTCGAACCCGGGACCTTTACCTTACTGTGATGAGCGTCATGTTTACCTAAAGCTGAGTTTCCATTGCGCGAAACGGCTGCCTCGAATAGCCTTAGCTGGGTATCGATTGAGTTGATAGCTGCTGGATGCTAGTAGATGATAGATTTTTAACGAAGTTCATTTTATACATTTATCTTGTCTAAAATAAAGAAGACTAGGAGCAACGATCTTTTCGAAGTACGTTGCAATTTTTGTGAAACTCCATCAGATAAAAATGACAAAATGAGGAGATAGATAGATGGATAAATATGTGGGTATATCGATAGAGTGAGAGAAAGAGAGAGAAAGAGAGAGAGAGAGAGAAGGAGAGAAAGAGAGATGTATAGATAACAGACAGAGAGCGAGAGTGTAAAAAATAATTAAAAAACATAGAAAGAGCTGTAGATTAAGTGAAAAAAAGGGAAAAAATCTAAAGGGATGAAAAATGTAGAAAAAAATAAAAAGTCGAAGTTAGAGGAGAAAGAGAAGATGAGAGAAAATGTCAAAGGGCAGAAGTGGAGAGAGAGAGAGAGAGAGAAAGAGAGAGAAATAGAAAGGTCGATAGCTGCTGGATGGTAGTAGTTGATAACGCTGATCAAAATCCCTTTTATACAGTTATCTCATGTAAAGAAAACTATGAGGAAAAGGAAATGGAAAAATAGAGAATAGACAGATAGAGTGAGTGAGAAAGAAGGCGAGAACGTAAAAAATAAGAAAAGAATATAGAAAGAGCTATAGATTATGGGAGAGAAAGGGAAAAACCCAAAGGGATGAAAAAAGTAGAGAAAATAAAAAGTCGAAGTTAGAGGAGAAAGAGAAGATGAAAAAAAATGTCAAAAAGTCGATGTTAAAGGAGAAAGAGAAGATGAGAGAAAATGTCAAAAAGCAGAAGTGACAGAAAGATAAAAGCTAGAAAGGGGGAGAAAAGAAAAAGGGAGAGATAGTGAGAGAGAGAGAGAGAGAGAGAGAGAGAGAGAGAGAGAGAAGAAATAGGAAGGTCGATAGCTGCTGGATGGTAGTAGTTGATAACGCTGATCAAAATCCCTTTTATACAGTCATTTCATGTAAAGAAGACTATGAGGAAATAGAAATGGAAAAATAGAAAATAAAGATAGAAAGATGGATAAATAGACAGATAGAGTGAGTGAGAGAGAAAGCGATAACGAAAAAAGTAAAAATAAAAATTTGAGAAAGAGCTTTAGTTAGAGTAAGAAAAGGAAGAAAGTAAAAAAGAATAAAGAAATGAAGAGAGCACGTAAGTGTGTCAAAGGTAGAGGGGAGAGAGAAATAGAGACAAAGACAATATATGGTAAAAAAAACGAAAAGTGGCAAACTGGAAAAGAAAATAATTGGAAGAGAGAAAGAGAGGGAGAGAGAGAGCGGGTAGTTCATTATTAGATTAATGAACAGGAAGGTTGATAGCTGCTGAATGTTTTTCATAGTCCCTTTTATAAATGTAATGTTATCTCAAATAATGATGATGATGTATAAAAAAGTAATAATCTATCTAATATTCCTAAAAAGGAATAATATATGATGTGATGGGGAGAGGATTAAGAATCGAACATTTTATTTATAAATACTAACAAAATTAAGTCTCATGGACCGTTCTTACATTTAACAAGCATTCGTACATAAAAATAAAGTTTACGTACATGAATATACATTTCAAACACAAAATATGTATAATACTAATATACTTTTTTTACTGTCTACATAAATTTTTAAATATTATTGATTTTGTATAGAGAATGATGGAACATAACCTAATAAAAGAAAAGCTAATGGACGTTTCTTACAAATATTTTTAGATTTGCATGATTTTATAACATTGGGTAAATTGTTGTTAAGTTGTGTAGATTTAGGAAAGAATGAATTTTAAAACAGTGTGGACGACACAACGGCGTTTTAAATGCAGTTTGAGAACGTATAGAAAACGTAGAAAGTATATGATGTAATTCACTAGTTTTCGTGGTCCGCTTGACCAATTAAAATTTTTCAATTAATTAAGGTTTTTAGTTGAGATAAAAAAGTCGATAATAAAGTATAAAAGATAAAAAGTAAAAAAGTTAGTAGAGAAAAAAAATGAAGTATATTTCACTAAGGCTCTCCGTGGCCATTTAATTTGTCGCCGAGAATCAAATAGATTACACGAGATTTGAAAAATGGCAAAAAGGATTGAAAATCCAAAAGGTGGGGTTGAGATGGGAAGTTAGTGTCGGAGTCGAGGTCACAATAATTCAAGTGGTAGAGCAGCGGTGAATCAAGCCGAAGGTCGTGGGTTCGAATCCCCATCGTGACGCTGACTTTTTATCTTAACTAAAAATCTTAATTATATGATATAATATTAACTACATAAACATTAAATAAGGTAAATGCCAATTTGTATTATTATATTGAACATATTTACTTAATAAGTATTCTTTAAGTTGTACATTAAATGATTTTATGCTTTTTATTTGAACTATATGTTTCGGTATTGAGTGAAAGATTTTTGAAGCTTATATTTTAAATTAATTACTAAGTGTTTTTGCCCTGTGTTTTGGTAGATGAATTAAGTAATTAGCTGTTCTGGTATTAATGTTATGGATATTGCATTGAAATTTAAAATTACGAAACATGTATGAAGGGTTGTATTTTGTATAAAAAGGTTGCTATGGAGTAGATCTGTAGGTCCTTATTTTTAATATCAATAATTGATCATATATTGTACAATCATATTTTAGGTTAGGATCTAACGGATGCACGTATTTTGTGCTTTTTGAAGTTTATTTTCTATAACATAGTTGAGATCACACATGACGAGGAGAGCGAGAAGATGAGTGAGAATGTGAGACGGCAGAAGTGACAAAAAAGTATGGGGTAAAAGAGAGAGAATCAAAAGAGATAGATAGATAGAAAGAGAGAGAGATAGTGAGAGAGAAATACGAAAGTCGATAGCTGTTGGATGTTAGAAGTTGATAATGTTGATCAAAATCCGTTTCATACGATATCTTGATATCTCATCTAAAGAAGAAAGGAGCAAAAGGAAATGGAAAAATAGAGAAGAAAGATGGATGATGAATGGACAGATAGAGTGAGTTAGAGAGAAATCTAGTACGTAAAATGTAAAAATAAAAAGATGAGAAAGAACTGTATATAGAGTAACAGGAGGAAAAAAGTGAAAAATAGAGAAATGAAAGAGATAACATAGTTTTTGCAAAGGTAGAGGAGAGAGAGAGAAATAGAAAGGAAAATAATATATGGTTAAAAGAAACGGAAAGTGGTAAAAAAGAAAAAAAATGAGTGGTAGAGAGATATGGGGTAGGATGAAGGATAGAAGTAAAAGGAAATGGAAAAATAGAGAAGAAAGATAGGTGATGAATAGACAAATAGAGTGAGTGAGAGATAAATCGTGAACTTAAAATATAAAAATAAAAAGATGAGAAAGAGCTTTAGTTAGAGTAAGAAAAGGAAGAAAGTGAAAAATAGAGAAATGAAAGAAAGAACATAGTTTTGATAAAGGTAGAGGAGAGAAATAGAAAGAAAAATAATATATGGGTAAAAGAGACAGAAAGTGGTAAAATGGAAAAGAAAATGAGTGGTAGAGAGAAAGAAAGAAAGAGGGAGAGAGAGAAAAAGAGAGATAGAGAAGTTCATTATTAGATTAATGAACAGGAAGGTTGATAGTTTCGGAATGTTATTCATGTCACTTTTATAATTGTAATATTATCTCAAATAATGATAATGGATAAAAAAGTAATAATCCAACTAATATTCCTAAAATTGAATAAGCTATGATGTCAGGGTGTGGGGGTGAAGAGAGAGATTTTTATATTGAAAAAAAAAGCAATACGGTACACGCACTACTAATAATATATTCGGTGGCCCCTTTTGGTGAGTTTGCAATATCAAGGATTACATTCCAGGTCGTGATTGATTATTTGAAATTGAATTCAAAAAGATGACGATAAGAGGTCTCANAATTGACATATTAGGTTGATTTGAAACAACTTAGGTTCAGATTCATCAACTTTTCACAGTTTTTCACATTGCTTTGTATAACAAGAGTCTCTTGTGATGTTAAGTACACGCACTACTAATAATATATTCGGTGGCCCCCTTTTGGTGAGTTTGCAATATCAAGGATTACATTCCAGGTCGTGATTGATTATTTGAAATTGAATTCAAAAAGATGACGATAAGAGGTCTCACTTCATATATATAACTCTGGGGGCGGTTCGCTCCTCCCCCACTGTAGAAACTTTCTACCCCAAGTCTCTCATTTCCTCCCAGCGAGACGCCAGATGCGATATTAATTCTAAATTAAAGGATAAGGTACCCCAACCCACGGTGAGGGAGCCTGAGGCTAAGTTACTAATTAAATCCTTTATCTCTTAGGAGACTAAAGGGTTCTACTTGTAAACAACACTTCATTTGTCCAACTCGTGTAAAGTAATGAGGAAACGCTGAATTTACACTTGACAACCGAATCGTAGCGATTTGCATAGCCCAGTCGAGAGAAGAGCTCTTTCTTTTAAATTTAGCTTCGTTTACAACTGTTTTAATTAATTCCTTACTTATCAGTTGGACAACTTTAACATTAATAAGTGAGGAGAGAAACTCATTAAGATCCCGTTTTATTCAACGGTTGAATTAGTTACAAACTCACGGGTAAAAGTTGTTTCTCCTTTAATAAATAAACTCAGATTTGAAAACGCGGCAGGCGAATTATGTTATCCTTTCATTTAATAACTTTTTGAGTTTGCTCCACTGGAAAGCGTTTCCTTAAATTCAGAATATTAAAACCAGTAGTTATTATCTAATGTCTGCATGTCATTTTAAAAAAATCGCAAAAAATAAAATTTTATTCGTTCGCTCATTTTCAAAAGGACAAAAAATAAAAGCATAAATCAGAAAGTTCATAAACAACGCTTCCAACCCAATAGACACACAAGAAACAAGAAGGATTTTAAAAAAATTNAGAGTGTAAAAAATAATAAAAATAGAAAGAGCTGTAGATTAAGTAAGAGAAAGGGAAAAAATTTAAAGGGAAGAAAAAGGTAGAAAAAATAAAAATTCGAAGTTAGTGAAGACAGAGAAAATGTCAAAGGGGAGAAGTGACAAAAAGATAGGGGCTAGAAAGGGAGAGAAAAGAAAAAGAAAGAGAGAGAGAGGGAAATAGGAAGGTCGGTCGATAGCTGCTGGGTGGTAGTAGTTGATAACTTTGATCAAAATCCCTTTTATACAGTTGTCTCATCTAAAGAAAACTATGAGGAAAAGGAAGTGGAAAAATAGAGAATAAATGTAGAAAGATGGATAAATAGACAGAGTTAGATTTTTATATCACTATACTAGTATGAGAGAGAAAGTCAGATAGGCAGAGAGAGAGAGAGAGTGAGAGAAAGAGAGAGTGAGAGAGAGAGTGAGAGAGAGAGAGAGAGTGAGAGAGAGATAAAGGTAGATGGGTCGATGTGTGTGCCTGGGTGTTGAGAAAGGAAGACGAGAAACCGAGAGGATGAGTAAGAGACAAAGAGATAATGTGGGATAGCACTACTTGCAAAACCCCTAAAACGGAAAATCGCCACACAGGTCTGCTTGAAGTTAAATTTGCATTAATAATAGTACATGTATTTCAAATATTTTTATAACAAAGACGTACCTCGTTTACATGAAGATTCTTACTGTAAATTCGTATTCGGACAATCATTTTGTCTCACGGACCTGCTTTCACGTCATATTTTCTCGTCTTCAAACTCTGTTAATTGCATTCTATCTTGGAATAAAATTACGTCGTATTTAAATAATTTTTTACATTAGAAATGTCATTGTGTGGAAAAACGTCACATCTCAAGAGAATAATTGCTTATTTATACTCACCCCCATGCGACAAAGCGCCGACTCATTTTAAAGGGACAATAACTATAAAAATGTATCTGAGCCAACTAACTGGTCGACGGCACGTGGTCATGAGATGATATTTTATTTAAAGTGAAGCGTGGCATCTGTTTGGCACAGTCAATTATCTCTGGGAAAGTGGGTATAGGACGGTCGACCCGACGAGGATGGGACGGAGGGGCAGTTTCGGAACAATAGCTCCACTTAGATCACTACAATGATGCAGCCACCGCCGAGGACGCAGACCTCCCCCTTGACTCCCACAGTCGCCACCCTCGACACCCGACACGCCAACTTGCTATTAATCTTCGTATCAATCTCCTAAGTTAGCCTTCCGATTTTATGCGAGAGGATTTTACAAAAATTTTAAACTTGAAGGGGGCTCAGTTGGTTAACGTGATTTTTTTGATTGGATATTCTGCGAGGTCTGCGGAGTGAAACAGGTGACGATTCGTATTGGTCTATTTCTACCTGTGTTTTAGCATTTTTTCTTTTGCATTGGTTTGTCTGCGTGTTTTCACAATAAAAAGACCACTGATCACAAAAAACACCAACTATTAGTTTGAGCTATCACCTATGGACAAATACTCTATGGCTTTTAACTTATAAAGATCACTGGTAATTTAAATAACTTTTGAAAAATCAATTACTGATGATGGCGGAAATTGACATATTAGGTTGATTTGAAACAACTTAGGTTCAGATTCATCAACTTTTCACAGTTTTTCACATTGCTTTGTATAACAAGAGTCTCTTGTGAAGTTAAAATTTCTTGATAAATCTAGATCCAGAGAGAACGAAATGCCGAAACGCACGACCAAAATGATTGTAAGACCAGGATGATCAGAAATGGCGACCTGCAGGATTATCACCTCTGAGCAATTATTCTATTTCCTTTAAAATATAGAACTGTATTGTCATTTCAGTATTATTTTAAAAAGGCGCTCCCGTTGTTAAATATTTAATGGGCTAAAAATAATTGAATTCCGAAAAACGTCTGACAGACCAAAACGGAGCTCATATCCAGACCAGGTTGATCAGAAATGGGCGCCCTGCAGGATTATCACCACTGGGCAATTTTTCTATTTCCTATACATTATAAAACTCTATGATGATTTCAATATTATTTTAAAAAAGGCGCTCTCGTTGTTAAATATTTAATGGGCCAAAAATAATTGATAATTCTATATCAAAAGATGTCAAAATTTCGACAAACTAATTCAGGTTTTTAGTTGAGATAAAAAAAGTTAATGGCACGAGAGGGATTCGAACCCACGATCATCGGCTTGCTACACCGCTGCTCTACCACTTGAACTATCGTAACCTCGACTTGGACACTAACTTCCCATCTCAACCCCACCTTTTGGATTTTCAATCCTTTTTGCCCATTTTTCAAATGTCACTGACTTTTTTATTTCAACTAAAAACCTTAATTAATTGAACGATATCAATTGGTCAAGCGGACCTCGAAAACTAGTGAATTCCGACAAACGTCTGACAGACCAAAACAGAGCTCATTTCATATACCACGACTATCATAATTAATCAAATTACAGAACTATTACCTTTACACAATTTTTCTTGTTGTTTTATACTATTGGAGCCTCTGGTGATCATAAAAAATAAATTGATAAATATAGCTCAAGAAAAAATCAATGCAGAAATGCCAAAACACGTCTTACAAACAAAAACAGGGTGATATCACCTCTGCACAATTTTTCCTGTTGTTTATATTATAGGTGTTTTTGATGACTAAAATAGTAGTTGACCAATTCATAACTACAAGTGCTAAAATGCTCAAATGACTTTTACAAATCACAACAGTAAGAACAGACATATTAAAGTGACCAGAAACAACATCAACAACTCCAGGTTAATCAACTTTATACAATTTTTCGTTTTCGTTGACAGGCCATATTGGCGATTATATTCAGTTCAAGAAGAGTCTAACGGACCAAGAGACAAACTTAATGTAATAAAAAAACCAATGAACTTAGGCTTAAATATTTTATGTTAAATTTTGATTGTTAGGTTTTGTATGTTGTGTTTCTCTTCTTGCACATGGGATAAACGATTGTAATGAAATATTTTGTGGTTCTAGTTGGAAAAATATTTCACACTTGTCCGAGCTCTGTTGCCAACTAGCCTCAAGAGCCGAGAATTTTTAATAAAAGAAATTTACGTATTTTTTAAATTTTAATTCACTAGTTTTCGTGCTTCGCATGACCAATTAATATCTTTTAATTAATTAAGAATTTGCCATTGAAAAATGGCAAAAAGGAGGGAAAATTCCAAAGGTGGGATTGACATGGGAAGTTTGTGTCCGAGTGGATCTAAGTCACGATAGCTCAAGTGGTAGAGTAGCAGTGTATCTAGCTGAAGGTCGTGGGTTCGAATCCCTCTCGTGACACTGACTTTTATGATCTCAACCAAAAAAACTTAATTAATTGAAAGATTTAAATATAATGTTTTGCCTTCATGGTGTAATATAGTTTAGAGCTGTATTACATGTAGCAATTACATATATGATTAGATATATTATAGCCATGAAATACACCCACCATGAAGGCAAAACATTATATTTAAATCTTTCAATTAATTAAGTTTTTTTGGTTGAGATCAAAAAAGTCAGTGTCACGAGAGGGATTCGAACCCACGACCTTCAGCTAGATACACTGCTACACTGGGTTTTATCCAAAGAGCCCAATCCATCATCCTCAGAAAAATCTTTAATGCTCCCTTTTATGTGTCCAACGACACTACCCATAAAGACCTAGATATTCCTTTTGTCCAAGATGTAACCCACTCCCGTTACCAAAAATTTTTCACAAACCTCCCAACCACTATAAATCCTCAAATTCAAATCCTCTCATCCCGACGAATTCCTTCCAACCCTCTTCGCCGACTAAAAAGACGATCGGGATCTTCTATCCAGTGACAATTGAATAAAGAATAGTTAGGAGTACTACCGGTGGGTAGTTTCTCCACTCTTGTTTTTCTTAATATTTATTCATGCATTATTAATAGATACCAAAATGCAGGTAGTTGTAATATACAATAAAAAGAAAAAAAAATTAAGACTGGGTAAGATAGGATTAGATTATGAAAAGTTACAAACACCCAAAGACGCTACCAATAAAGTAAGCCGACAATTTTTGTTTTTGGATAAAAAAGCTGTAATTTGGATTCGTTTGAAGGATCGTTTAAAGCCCTTAAATACGAATTTTTATATAAATAAAAAATAGAGGAGGCGTCGGTGGCCTCAACAGTTAAGTCATTGACAAAGCGCTCATCACTTTAAGGAAAAAGGTCCAGGGTTCGAATCCCGTGGCCCTACATTCGAAACCAACATACAAATGGACTTTTTTCAAAAACACCGATACCCGGTGGGCTGATATGGCCTCTGCTTTGCGAGCCCTGTTTTAAAAAAATCCGTTATTCTACAAAAAATTCCATTATTACGCCCGTTGAAAAGCAGAATAGCTTTTTGAAAGCTTTGAATGTCTACAAATGATAAGGTTTTATGCCAAAAAAGTGCGAAAAATAAGGATGCAATCAGTATAACTCTTTATATTCTTTATTTTATTTTCCATTTTCTGATTTATTTATGGAGGCCAACTTTGAGCAATTACGAATAGTTTATAGATTTTTGAATTTAGAGGTTTTTTAGGGTGTAAGGAAAAAATATCAACATCATTTATATCAATTTACGTCGGTTGGTCATTAGTCAAAAATTATATTTGGCAGTTAGTTTTTGGTGCCACAGAAATTAAAATACATAATCTGTGACCGAACGATATAGGAACGTAGGTACACCATCTCACTTATTATTTTTTGTCTTATGTTAAAATATATGTAGCGATATGTAATATCTTTGGAAAACGTGCATAAAAGCAGAAAACTAAATTTGAAAAAGTAGGTAGATTGCATAAAATGATTTTTTCCTAAGGCCCATCGGTAGGAACGCTTGGACACGTTTAATATTTTTTGACCTAATTTCACACAAAAAAATTAATCAAAATAGGTGATCCCATATCCGTAACCTTTCTTTGGTAGTTATTTAAGATTTGACTTATATATTTCAATATCGTAATCTTATTGTGCACTGTACAAACAATAAGGCTTATTTTGAGTTAAAAAATTTTTGTTAATTTGAAATCAAATAATATACTTTCATTTTTTTAAACATTTTAAAGTATTTTATTTTGAAAAATTGCGCCAACTATGCACGCACATTTTCGTGAGTTAAGATTTTCCTTTAATCAAGGTTTATAGTTTTCGTTTTTTAACCACACTCTTTTAACAAATTCAGATTGATTGTAAAATGGAAAAATCAAGCTAGCAGGTCGGGCAGTTTGAAAGAAATAATGTGTTTGAATCGGAGTTATTAATAGAAATTTAAAAATATGGCCCAATATTTACAACGGAAACGGCTGTAATTATTACTTTCCAGTTTAATTAAAATTCCAGTCGAGTTCCGGTGAGTTGGAATTGCGTGCCCGCCCTCGAGAGGGAGCGTGGCCCAACTTTATCCACACTTCGGTAAATATCGATCTCGCATTATCTGCAACTGCAAGAATTAATTAATTTGGTAGCCAAGTGTTTCATACGGGCTGAAAGAGAAAGAAAACCCGAAAGATTATTTGAATAAGCAGTTTTATAAGGGATGCTGCTTTTTTCATTTCTATTTTTTTTTTAGATTTTGTCTTTAGCGCAAAATTTATTAACAGGAGCTTGTTAAGTATCAACTGACCTATTTAGAATAAAGTTTTCACTTTTCACTAGCAGTATTGAAACCATCTAATTGTTTTTACGATAGTAATCATACAATCAAGGGTAGAATACGAATTTCCAGATAAACATGCACTGATAATTGAACTTTTGTATTTTGTATACTTAGTTTATCCAACATGCTTTTGAAAAAGCAAAACTGTTTATAATTGTTTAAAAATGATTGTAAAAACTCGGTGTTAATGCAAACCACCGAAATGCAAAATAATTATGGTTAAATATTGCGCATGAACGTAATTTATGCCAAGGCCTAAACTCGGCATAATTTTTGTCAAGCCCCACCATCACGTGATGATATTACCCTTTACCTAGCCTGTTTTTTTTTCTTGTTTTTTTCTTAACTCAGTTTTACTGGCAAAACTACATATTTTATTCTCGTTTTTTAATAATAATTAATAAATAACAAAGATTTCCGTACCTGTGAACATAACCTCCCTCAAGCTATCGATTTTTTAAAGAATTAACTTCTTTTTTGGAATGTTTACACCAGAAAACGAAAATTCCAGTGAGCAGTAACATTTTACAAATTTTGTTCTTTATACAGAGTAAAAGTTTATTCCTCAAAGCTCATTATTATGGAAACAAAAATAAACCCAGATCCATTTAAAGAAAAGTTATTGAAGTCGTGCCTGTTGGATATAGTGTGTCAGAAAGGTATAGGTTTCACGACATCTTCAGTTCATAGATTTAACAATGTTCAAACCACCTGAGAGCCGGAATTGGACACAGGTGATAAACTGAGACAAAGTGACACAAAAATCAATGTCCTAACAACTTACTTTTTGAATAGTACATTTAATACAAAAATATATTATATATTATAAATTTATCGTTGTATCGATAATATATTGTATATTGATTCTATTGTAAACATACCGCCCACCAAATATTAATTTTTTTAAATGCAACTAAATAATTTTAATGATAAATAATGAATCTTGATATGGTTGATAACAGACTTAATATTGTAATTGTATATAAAAGATCAGGAATAAGGAGAATTTGAAAAAGAGAAAATCGCTTGGTTCAAGCTTTCGATGAATTTATCCCCTTCATCAAACTTCAAAACTATTTCTACTGATTTAAAAAATTTAGAATTTTTAACCGTGTAAATTGATTATCCTTGAGTTTTGACGCCCAATATTGGCTTTAAAAATATATATACACGTATGTATACAGAGACAAAGGATTATTTACTAAAAGGATTAAGACTAGTTTCTTCTCTCCGGTCAGAATCCATGCCCATGACAAAATATAGTCAACACTAACAGGTTTCTTAATACATAATTAATATTTCAGATTCTTGTACTGATATTGCAAAAAGCTTTGTACGAACATACCGCCCACCAAATGTCAGAATCAAGAGTACAAGGTATAAGTACAATAAAAAGATCATAGGTATTCGTACAACTTTTATTTAGCCCTTGTACGCTAGAAGCTACTTTATCGTGAGACTACGTACGTTTGGTTCAGATTTGCTATGTTTGGCACCGTCATTGCCTTTGCTTCGTGGACCAGCTTTTAATGCAATAAATAACCGCATCAATTTTTAAAATATAAATAAAATCTGCAAATACGAAATAATATTTCAAAATTCATACCACCCTCAACATTAACATCCACCAATGAGACGAAAGCGGCTACTGATATTGCAAAAAGCTTTATATCAACATACCGCCCACCAAATATCAGAATCAAGAGTACAAGGTATAAGTACGATAAAAAGATGGTACGTATTCGTACAACTTGTATTTAGCTCTTGTTCATTAGAAGTGACGTAGCGTGCTACTACGAACGTGTAGTTCAGATCTGCTGTTTGATACCGTCATTTTGGACCAACTTTTAATCAGGCAAAATCACCCACGTCCATTGAGACACGCAAAATACTTATAAATGATTTTTTTCCGAAAGAAAGCGTACCCGTCGTATATCAACCCTTCATATTAGACCGGTTAGTGAAAAGAAAATTACAAAAGAAGTATTGAGCTGTGATATTTGGTGGGCGGTATGTTGATACACGGGTTATTTAATATAAAGATACGATAATTTATGAAAGTAAAATAGATCAAAAGTGTTTAAAGAAACAATAATCTCTTCGAAATATGCTATTTTATGGTATAAAGTCTTTTCTGCATGAAAATAAATAATAGTTTTTTCCTTAAATCTTACCTAGGTATTATTAAGATAACGATTCGCCAATAATACGTAATTTTCTTCTGATTGTTGTTGAATTCCCAGGAATATTTTCGATGTCAGTCAAAAGCCCATTCTTTCGCCGGAGTCAATTCCTTACCGGCTGCGTTCCCGTCCCGACTGGTCGATTAAGCCTATTACGAAAAGAGATATTCACGTGTGTCCTTTCAAAGGGTGGTAAATCGCCCGGAAGCACTAGCAGTAAAGAAGGCCGAGAGGATGTAAACAGAGGCCGGCGCCTCTCGACTAATGGCCTGTAAAGTAATTAATCACATCGCCACACGGGATCATCTGTTTTGACATGATCCGGGTCTTTAATAGCACCTTCTCACGTCGTGTCATAAACGATCAGGGATTTTTAAAAAAGTCTAATTTGGCGTGAAAATAGTCGTTTAAATGATCAAATGTGATTTTACAACGATTGATAGATTTTAGAGATTGTACTTAAAAATTATAAACATTAAAGTCGATTAATTTTTAATTACAATGTCTGTTTATTTCTCTCATCACTCTCTCTCACTCTCGCTCTCTCTCTCTCTCTCTCGCTCTCGCTCTCTCTCTCTCTCTCTCTCTCTCTCTCTCTCTCCCACTCCCTCTATCTCCATTTATCTATCTTTCTTGCTCTCTCTCTCTCTCTCACTATCTATCTTTTTGCTGTGTGGCTGTCACTTTTTCCCTTTCTCTCAATCACTCTTTCACTGCTCTTTCGTTCTCTTCCTTTCTCTCACTCTTTTCCTTTACCCCGTCTTCTCTCTCACTCTCTCTTTCTGTTATTCTTGCTCTCGTTCTCACACCATCAATCTCTTTCTCCATCTCTCTATATACCTGTCCTCTACTTTCCTTCTCATTGTCCTTCTCCCTCTCTTTCTGTCCTTATCTCTTCCGACTTATTTGTCCATGTATCTATATATCTATTTACCTATTTCTATCTCTCGCTCTATTCTAACATCTATTCATATTTCTCTTCTGTTTTTCACTCCTCTGTGTATTTTTTCGCGTTTTTTTACTCTCTCTCTCTCTCTCTCTGATTCTCTCTCTCTCTTTTATGTAACTTCGTCTCTTTTATCTGCTATCTTTCAACCCTATTTTTATTGTTCAATTTCCCAATCTATGTACCTATGTATGGTTCTTTCTCCTATATTATCTCTGTTTTCTTTCTCACTCTCACTTGATTTCTCCCTCTCTCTATCTTTGTGCTTTTTCTCCTATTATCTCATTCGTTCTCTCTGATTTTCACATTCTCTCTCATAGCGTATTTTTCATTCTCTCGTGTCGGACGTTCATTTTGTATTCAATACCGAAAACATATCGGACCGCAAAATTATTTACTGAAAATTACAGAACTATTGATTAATTCACTGGAACGTTGATTACAGTGGTAAATATATTTCTCACTCGACATACCTACAAATGAGCTTTTTTTCAAAAACACCGGCACCAAGAGGGTTTATTTCACCTCAGCTGTTGCGAACCCTCGAAAAAAAAATTCATCAAAAAACTAACCCTGAGAAAGGTTCCCGACCCATTCAAAAAATTAGCCTATCAGTAATAATGATATGTACTCTCTGGCCAAGTCCGTTCTTTTTTTAGTCCATACTCTGAGAAGAGTCAAAATAAAAGATAAAATTTCCAGTCTACCTCCCGAAAAGTCAGCCTGTCAAAAGTACTGATGTTTTCATTGTTGCCAACCTCAATTCACGCCTACTTTTATGAGCAACACTGTTCTTTTTAACCCTTGGCCACATTCTGAATGATAATTAAAACATCAGGACTAAGTGTGTTTACAAAGTAGAGGAGGGTAGACGGAAGATAGAGAACTCAGAAGAAAAGAAAACAGTTCTAGACTTCTCATTGCTCATTCAGAAAATGACCTGCGCTCAGAAAGTTTAAATATCTGCCTATAATTATTCAGAAATCGTGACATGCAGTCTGGTGAGATGTAGGTTTCAGAAAAAAAATTTCTTTATCATGCCAACGTTTCAATCTTTATTGAGATCATCATCAGGGCCTGGGATTTACAAAAATTGTTTAAATTTAACAAATACATGTAGGTTCTGGTGTATTTGTTAAATTTAAACAATGTGTGTAAATCCCAGGCCCTGAAGATGATCTCAATAAAGATCGAAACGTTGGCACAATAAAGAAAATGTTTTTTCTGAAGCCTACATCCCACACCGCATCTCACGATTTCTGAATAATCATCGACTAACGATCACTAATCACCACACGTATCTGCCTATATCTTTTACAAAAACATAAGGTAACAATAATCTGCAATATGTGGGGTAATGTTATTTTAATTAATCAGTAAGACACTTAAAGATTTTAACTAGATTCCGCTAAAAGAAAAGTGTGTATTGTTTTTGCAAGGTGATGTTAATGATTTTTTTTTTTTTACTCCTGTTTTCATAAACATTACACACAATGTAATCGTTGCTGAAGAATAGCTCGAGAAAGGACTTCCTTCAGGATTAGAAGAGAGGTTTAGGTTTGGAGAAAAAAAAATTTTTCGTTTAGACATGGTGTCAAGGTAGGATCCGTTAGGTGACGGTGTATGTGGGTCAAAATCTCGTTTGCGACCGGGAAGGGATGAAAAGAATCCGATTGGGCCTGCTAGGGGTTGTAGGCCCGCCTATTTCACCCCCGCCTGTCACGGGCAGGCGCCTTGATTCCTCCTCACTCCATCACTAGGCGTTATAGGGGCAACTTGTACCGTCTTGAGAATGACATGTGTCACATCAGTGATCGAAGTGTAGTGTGACCCAGCCATGGACTGACTGACTACAGTCCAAACACCGATCATGTTGGACATCAAAACGTCGGCGGACTACCTCAGTCGTACGGGGACGTTTACCAACTTTTCCATGCTATTTGCCGGTAATTTTTGTGATGGGACACGGAGAAAATGGGCGTCCGGGTCTGCGACTGGATGGTCATGATTTCATGGTTTCTTTTTGTTTACAGATACCGGCTACAAGGGATCATGGAGCTCTCACAGCGCTGCTCAATCACAAGGTATTTCATATCAAAACTTAAAAAATAAGTTTTATTCTCCATAGAAAATAAAAATTTCTTAATATTTCAAATTTTAAGTTTATTTCAGAATTAAATATGTAAACGCCATTTATAAATTCCACCCATAAGTTATACTCTCTACCTAATACACGGGAATTTCATATTTCCAGTAAATTATGCAATAACACAAATTTCACAAGGTCCAAGCATAAAAGGGTTTCATAATAAATTATTACTAGCCTTAATTGTCATAAAAACGTCAATGTTTTTGTTTTTAAATAGTTTCATTTAAAAAAATGCATGATATAAATTATATTTATTAACTTTTCTCTTTCTTTTGAACTTTCTCTTGACTACATTCCATTACGTACACATTCTTTCATTTTTGTCTAATAATTTTAATTAATTAAATAAATTAAATACAGAATCAAAAGTGCATGACAAGTCCATCATTCCTGCAAAATATTGTTGTGCCTACTACTCAGTGTGTAATACGTTCTTATTTTTCTCGTGAAGTATAAATTGATTCAAATGCAATGAAAAATGGTTTAAAAATATGAATTAGATTTTTTCACCATGTATAGTAGTAATTAATTAGATAGAAACCTTCAATTTGTAAATATTTAACAATATTTTTCAACCTGATGCTGTCCATATATTGTGACAGTTTGTATATTATATTTTTTCAAAATTTCTCAAGAAAAAAAAAGTGTATATTAAGTTATGTTCGTATAGTTTAAATTTCATGTAATGTTGTTTAAATAATTATAAACAACATTTTAAACTGCATGGCTAGACGAACATAATCGCAGGAAAATGTAATGCTTATTCTAGGTTGTCATAGTACATTATTCTTCTCGGAAAGTATGTAACAGGACAAAATAGTTTCAAGTATAAAACAAATTATTGATAGAGTTTATATCAAAAGTACATACATTTTTTAAAATAAAGTTTTCTGCCGTTGTTAAGCATGTATTTCGAAGTTTCTGCATATCAGCCGATTGGTTTGGTATTTTAAAAGGGATAAGAAATAAGTAAAACAAATTCTAAAATGTCACAACAAACAAAAATAGCCTTTCGTAAAGTAGGCCCAATCTTGCTAAAAAGACCAATTTTTCGATTTATACTCCCTGTATCAACCTAAAATATGAACTGGGTACAAATTTTTTTCTATGATGGATTTTAAGTAAATCCAACGAGATTAAAACGGTTCAAAATTTGAATTTTTCGTCTTTGAGCCTTTGTCAACGTACATTAGATTTTATATCATAATAAGCGACAAAAATAAGTACGAAATCAATATAAATTCCGCAAAAGTTTATTTTATACATCTAGGTCTAATTTATTTCGGCATTGTTAGAGGTATTACTTTTAAACCGATCTAAATACGTGTAGAATTTTCTGTGGATCAGGGGATTTGTGTAAACGTGGTCATTATTTTTTGTGATTTAAAAAAATAGGTGTATAAAAAGTTAGGGATGGTCAGGAGTAAACAGTTGACGGAAAAAGGCAGCCATGTTGGCATGTAGGCGTTTATCTTTTAAGTATTTTCAATTATTTGAAATAGTAGTTTTGAATGTTTTTGCAATATGAAAAATAGAAAATGAAATATGTATGACATGAAAATAGCAGAGGATCGCCAAGACATCGAAAAATCGTGATTTTTATTTTAAAAAATAAATAAATCCAAGCATATTGAAAAAGTTTATTATTTTTCAATATTAACTTTGATTATTGCTAAAAGTAAATATTTTAGCTTCTAAATCCATTAGATTTCGTGGTCCGATTGAGTAAAAAACTTATTTCAATTAATTAATCTTTATGCAAGGTATTGGTTGAGATAAACCTTGAAACAGAATTAAAATAAATTTAATAAATTTCGAGGGTCCTTGGTAAAAATATAATATGCCGACGGTTTTTTATTTTTAAAGTTTTATTAAAAGGGATAATTATAATACATTCATGTTTTAGCCTGCTATTATGTTTTTCTAAAAGGAGGTTTTTTTAATTGCAGTTTTTAGAATAAGTATCTATGAAAATAGGACTTAGTTAATTTTAATAAAGGTCTGACTAATTTTGTGCCAGCAGTCGCGGTTATTCATTAAGGCCTAGTTAATTATTTTGATAAAAATTATACTTTAAGGAACTTTGAACTTATAATTTTAATTTATTGGATGAAATCTTAATTATGATTAAGGTTCAAGGTAGATTTTAGCTTACGTTGGTGTGTCACTCGGCCACAAAATAATTTTGTACCCATTGTATTTAACCAGACATGTTGAACTTTCTCTCCCAATATTTTATTTTCGTCTTTTAGTAAAGTATGTTTAATTTTTTGGCAAGAAAGAAATTTATTGCGTATATGTATACAATTTATTAAGTAAATAAAATTCTCGAATTTTTGGTTTTTCAATGCTTTTAAAGGAAATAACAGAAATGGTGATAACTTTGAAACCGTAATTTTTCCAGACTGTCAAAATTTTACACGGATAATTTAGAATCCTATTTAGACTCACGAAATAAATTAAAATTGAAGGTATAAAATAAAACGTTTGAAGAGTCTTTGAAGTATTTGATGATGTAGAATGTGAACATACAGTTCTTTTTTGTCTTTTGTCTTTCCACCCTTTTTTGTAAAAAAAAAATATTGTTTTGATGATGATTTAATTGAACTAGAATAGAAACTGGCAAGAACGGAATTTTAATTTCAAATTTTCTTTATAACAAATCCTGGAAAAACAATAAAAGTTTGAAGATTTATTAATTTCAACTTTCATCTTGTAAACTTTGTATGAAGATGTAAACTTTCTTAACATAATCTGGAGGTTTAACCTTGCGAATGAATGTAATAACGTCGGATATGGTTTAAACCCAGATAATTTTTGACATTGTAAGTGGAACTAAGGAAAAAATTTCACCCGTCAAATCCACAACAAAAATGTCTTTTTTATTTCTATTACAATATTGTATTTATGGTTGTTAAAACCGGTTAAAGTGAATCTGAATTGTTCTTCAAACAAAATGTGTTCTGATCTGGATATTTGGTTTTTGTGTTTTTTTATGTATCTATTCTCATTTTAAAAAGACTGCTGACTATTTCTTTACTAGTTTTGATAAAAAAATCGAATAGTGATATATCATGTCCTTGACATGCATAACAATGGCTGAAAACTATTTTTGGAAAATATCATGTGTATTACTATATAAATATATGTTTTAACATATCATGAAAAAATATTTTCATTAAAATTGATGATCCCATGTGGCCTCCGTGTAACAAATATTTTTTAACTTGATAGACAGCATCATTTCATGAAACTTTCTATATTATGCATCATCTTCTCCATCCATCGGAGTAGAAAACAGTTTTGCTTTGTACCTTTCATTTAGTAAAATATATTATACCACAAAGCACAATAAAAACGTGATAAGAGAGTAAATGGTTTATAGTAAATATTAAATGCCATAAAACTTATTGTTTTCAATAGTTGCTAATAATTTTCAATATATGCTTTATTAAATTTTCCCCCCAAAAAATAATACTCGACGAATTTATCGTTATTTATATTGCGTCGGGACGAACTGTCAGCATTACACATAAAATGTAAATATGTATGTGACACAAAATGTAAATGGCGCATCTCAGAAAAAGTTATGCGAGTTATTAGAATGTGCGATCATAGAGCTGTTGACCATTATAAACTATTGTTCGTCTAGTATTTTACAATTTTATATTATGATTTTCTTTATTGCTGCTTCAACGTTGATTTGTACCACAGTTGTATCAAAAATCACAGTTTTTAACATTTATCTTTTTTGGTTGTTCAAACTGAAAAGTGCTAAGCATAACTACATTTATAATAATTGATAATAGGCATTCTAGCATGTTCTCGCTTTACTATACTATTTAATTTTTTTAATATGCTTAAAACAATCCCCATTAGCACCATCCTACGTTACATAAACAATAAAAATAGCTGGGAAGTTGAAAACAATTATTTTCTAGTTTTCTAACTTTTTAAATATTTATTATTATTACGATTAGAAGGAAAATAGCTAGTTCAGTGTACGTTCAAATTTGAGCGAGGTGATTTAAAATTAAAATTGCTGGAGAAGTTTATAATAAATGCAATAGTCAATTTGGGTTTTTATTCAACTTTTAGTATTTTTTAACACAGTTCACACACACACACACACACACACACACACACACACACACACACACACACACACACACACACACACATACACACAACACACAGTTTGTTTCTTTGATTGCTTTGATTCCTTTCGCTTTCTTTCTCACTGTTTATGTACTTCTTTCTTTGAACCCTCTATCATACTATTTGTGTGTGACTTTCTCTGTCTTCTTCTTTTTGTTTCTATCTCTCTCTCTATCTCTCACGTATACACACACACACACACACACACACACATACAAGGTTTGTTTCTTTGATACCTTTATCTCTCTTTCACTGTTTGTGTGTTTCTTTCTTTGAACCCTCCCTCTCTCTCACNTTAGATTTGTTTGTCGGTATGGTTAATGGATTAATGAGGTTTTATTTCTCTAGACGTCTGTCACCTTTCCGAAACGATTGTACCAATTCCGGGCAATCGCATAGGACTTATTCCGATGTGTCTGAAATTTCAACGTAGGGCCCGCTGGTTTTTACCATATCTTTTTCCTTTTTGTTGATTTGGGACTTAATTGGACATTGATCAGTATAAAGGCTTTTTTCCTTATTTCTTGGCTGCTGAAAGTGAGGTAGATTTTTGTTTTCCTGACATCTTGATGTCGTTCCAGTTTTTTAATTCTACCGTTTATGAATTTATTTTTTACGCATCATCATTATCTTTGAAAATATTTTTTACCACTCTAATGATTTTGTTACTAATTACAAATTTACCCTCGATAAATGATAAACCGACATTCGTCATAAATATCTAATTTTCCAAATAAAGTCAGTCAGGGTTCTACGTTATTTTTCCACTTTGGAGTCAATCTCTATCGAAATCGGAATAAGAAGGAAAAAGTAAATGGGCAATTGAGAGAAAAAAATTAACATCAAACGGCAAATGGATTTTCCAACCCCTCGTCTAATGGATTTGAGGGTCGGGCTCGATTAGTTGGTAGTCGGGGGTGAACTGTGATTGCACTTTGATCTCATCTAATCCATTTCTAAACCGAGAGCGATGAGACATAAATGACAACAATCACGTCAAATCGTCCCTCCTTTTCAAATTATGAACTTGGTTTTTGTGCAGCCTATTTCAGAACCTCCACTAATTGTATGAGTTTTTATAAGCTTCAACACGCGAAATAGCCTGTTTGTTTAATATTTCTTGCCACTTTGAGAAAATTACGACAGACACTACAATGGATTGTTTCATTTAAAGTTACAACAACGATTTTATGCTTTCATTGCATTGGTCTCATAAGGTTTGTAAGTTTAATTAATAGCCGCGTCCAAAATATATTAATAACCCCATTATATTTAGTGGTCCGATTGACTAAATTACTTCTTTCAATTAAGTACACCAGTAGCTTCAAATACATTAAAAATCCTTTTTCTTCCAGCTAAAGGTTATTATGCGGTTCACAATGTATATTATTCCATTTATGTTTTAGTAGTCAATTGACCAAGTTACTTCTTTCAATTAATTATTCTTCTTATGTAAAATCTTTGTTGAAATGAAAAAGCTAGTGTCACGCGCGGGATTCGAACCCATGACCTTCGGCGGCGTATTGAGCCGAAGG
>NW_019393018.1:0-92500 GCF_000648675.2 Cimex lectularius | reverse complement strand
ATGGATCAAAACCACCATATTCGTTTAGTTGTCAATTCCTACAAATATAATTGGTAACATTAGTCAAACTGGTACGAAAAAATATGAATGTTTTTGGATTTCTCCAAGACGACAAAATTAGGTTGGTAGAGCGACAAAAGTTATTCCATTTGGACAAGCATTACACCACCTTATTCGTTTAATTGTCAATAATCGCGAACCCGATTGCCAAGATCCTGATTAGTTGATGAACTAGTAAAATTTATTGCATTAACATGGATCTCACCTACGAAATTCGTTCAGTTGTCAATTCCCTCAAATATAATTGTTAACTTGACTCAAACTTGTATTAAAATATATGAATGGATTCAATTAATTAAAGTTTTTAGTTGAGATAAAAAAGTCAGTGTCACGAGCGGGATTCGAGCCCACGACCTTCGGCTAGATACGCCGTTGCTCTACCACTTGAGCTATCGTGACTTCGATCCACTCGGACACTAACTTCCCATCTCAACTCCACCTTTCAAATTTTCCCTCCTTTCGGCTATTTTTCAAATATCGTGTAATCAATTTGATTCTCGGCGACAACTGAAATGGGCACGGAGAGCTTTAATGAAGTATACTCAAATTTTACGTAAGTTAAAATGAAAAAAATTAATAAGTTACAATGAAGTTCACTAAAGCTCCCCGTGGCCATTTGAAGGTCAACATCAGAGCCTATATTAATTTCACTTCATAAAAAATGGCGAAAAAGGTGCGGTTGAGATGGGAAGTTAGTGACCGAGTGGATTGAAGTCACGATAGCTCAAGTGGTAGAGCAGCGGCGTATCTAGCCGAAGGTCGAGGGGTTCGAATCCCGCTTGTGATACCGACTTTTTTATCTCAACTAAAACACCTTAATTAATTGAATGATATTAATTGGTCAAGCGGACCACGAAAACTAGTGAATTTTTATGAATGGAGTTAGATTGCACCAATACATATTTTATTGGTTAAGCGGCAAAATTCGGGGAATTTCGTCATGGCTCACCATATTGAATTGTCAAGTCCTAAAAATCTGACCCAAAACTCTTTGAAAAGTTTATATATTTGAACCAAGCGTTACATTAAGTTGCCTAAAATTTGCTGGTCATTGTTCTTACTCAGCAAGTGTCAATACCTATGAATTAAAACTGCCGACTTGTCCCTAATGATATGAAAATCAATTTACTATAGTTGAGATTGGATATAACCCACGATATTAAATCACATTTGTTTGGTCTTTTATCCATATTCACCAAAATGGTCAATTTCAAGAAATACGATTGCAAACAGCCAAATAATTTCAGGTACTCGCAATAAAATTGTTATTATTGTAGTTTCGATCCACTTACGATAGCATATCCTTTTTGACTATCATCTCATCCCATTGTATATTTCACCAAATATTACTCCAAAATTATCCTAAATCAAAGGTGGTATGAAGAATAATTAATTAAATTTAGGTTATAATTACAAAAAATGAAGTGAAATTAACAGAAGTTTGATATCTAAAAACCATCAGGTGAATTTGTTTCCAACCAACCGTATTCGCTGAACGGCCATTTTTGACAAATTTATACATAAAACTATTGGTTATTCTGTATGCTTGGAAAAGTACGGGCAAAGGTTGAAGATCATATTTCAATTTTTCTCAAAAGAGGAATAAATTGGTTTGAGGGCTCGTCTGCCCTGTGAAGCTGGCGTGTCGGATTGCGGTTAGGGCGGTGATCAGGGCGGAGGGTTTTGATTGTGGAAGATCAAAGGGAGAGCCCGGGGCGAATCTTCACGCCAAACAAGCCTTTCTAGGACACTTGATAATGTTTAGCTTTGACGCACAGCCACAGCCCCCCCGGCCAATCTGGCTAACCAACCGGCCAAGCGTGTAAACCGAAAGGGTGCTCTGACGATGTGCCCCGGATTGTCGGAGAGAAAAACAAGGGAATATAAATTTTAAATTCAATTCGGCATCAACAGTTCGAAAAAATTGCACGGCTTTTTCCTCACCTTTAGAAGCATCAAAAACGATGGGATGCTTTATAAATATTTGATTGTTGCAAAAAGCAATGAAGCATTTTAACAAAAAACAAAGTCAAATATATACTTAAAATAATTTCTCCAGCCTAAAGTTGTACAACATAAGCCGGATTTCACTAATTCAAACGAGCTTGGTTTAATTATGATAGGCTTACCTGTAAGTTAGTGATCAGGATGCGTTCATGACAACTTACGCATCCCTGATCTCTAACTTGCCGGTGATATCCTGACAGTCCTTCCTTCTTATGATTTGCTTAGGCAGAATGTACTGAAAAGAGGTTCAGTTTCTCTTCTTTCTAAGATATGAAATATTGGATCTAGCCAGATGATACTCTAAGCTACAAAGTTGCCAAATGTTCTGGGTGAAAACCTCCTGCAATAATTTTTATTCTATACATTAAAAAATACAAGGCCATCCATTTTGTTTTCCAACTGCCATTCAATTATCTGACAGTGTCTTGTTTGGCCGTACTGTTCTAGGACCCGACTTGATAGATACCAAGCTTTCCAATGTTTTTGCCTCCTGGACTTGAAGTTCATATTCATACTACATACAGCTACCTACCTAATTTTTCCAATTATTCGCAATTCCCTCTCAGAATAATATATTATAAATTCTCGTATTACGCAAGATTTCGTTCTTACACATTGCATTATACAGTGGAAATTCCATTCTTAAACAACCACCCTGACTTATGCCGACTATACTGCTCAAGTCAATCTGATCTTTTCTGCTCGAAACCTCCAAAAACACCTCAAACTACTAGAATCTTGTGAAAATAAAACGGTAAAATTTAACTTTAAAAAAATTTCATTCAAATATCCGTCGCTCTCCCCAAACAGATACCACCTCGTCCCTCTCAACTGCGGAAAAGATATACAATACAAAAGACTTTTCAGGTGTTACCTGAAGTTTTCTTTAGTTGTGTTACAATAAGATTTTAGATAAACCTAAGTGCTACTCCCACAGATTTTTCTGTGACCGTGTAAAGAATTCGATATGTATAAAAGTTATTGTAAAACAGAATTAAAAAAAAAAATCAAAGAAAACACGGTTTCTGCCGAAATTGCCCTACAAATAAATAAATTTGTAATATTTCGGCTAGATACGCCGCTGCTGTACCACTTGCGCTATCGTGACCTCGATCCTTTTAAAGGAGGGAAAATTCAAAAGGTGGGGTTGAGATGGGAAGTTAGTGTCCGAGTGGATAGAACACACGATAGCTCAAGTGGTAGAGCAGCAGAGTATCTAGCCGAAGATCGTGGGTTCGCATCCCGCTCGTCATACTGACTTTTTTTATCTCATCTAAAAACCTTAATTAATTGAATTATATTTTANTGTAATCTATTTGATTCTCGGCGACAAATGAATTGGCCACGGAATTTTTAAATCATTAAAAAATAAGCTTAAGAGATGGTATGAAACATAAGAATGTAACGTAAAATTCTTCTATATTTGAGAATTGTTTAAATTAAATTTAAAACTTTTAAAGTTAAAAATTACATACATTTTGTTACAAGATAAATTTGTTATTTACAACAATAAAGCCAGTATTAAGTAAACATTTTCACTATTTTTTTAAATTAATGTTTTTAAAATCCTTTATTTTTTATTTAATTTTATCAGAGAGAGAGAGGTGCACAAGGGGGCATTCTTGGTCCCATCCTTCATATGATTTATACTTCTGACTTACCCATCCTAATACCATCATCACTTCATAGGTGGAATACCGCGAATTTGTCTTCTGAATCGAATCTTGACCAAGCTATTCCTCCAACAAGAAAATTTTGAGCACTACAGCAAATTGGAAGGCAAGACTAAATAAAGAAAAATGTTTCCAGTGTACTTTCCCATTGGGGGGAAAACAGTCTTCCCCTTCACTGTACATAAACAACAAATAGATTTCCGTTCAAGCCAAGTATTTAGGACTGAGAATAACTAGATAGCAGACTGGAATTTCCACACAAGAGATGAAAACGTGTTAGACAACTACGAAGACGTCTAGGATCGAAATCCGTCTAAACTAACCAAAACTACTGACCACTTTAGACATACGGACTGTGGGGAACATCCAGCCTTTCTAATCCTTTCAATCCAATGTTTTACGACAAATCGTCAAAGCTCCTTGCTATGTCATTTACCTCCACAAAGCCCTCAATCATCATTTTGTCAACGAACCGGCCCCGTTCCCGATCCTAAAAACTCCACAGCACTTCGATCCATCCTAACCAAACGTTTCAAACCCCATTTACGCATTGCCATCCCGAGAACCCGCCACGTCGCTATTATTTTATATTTTAAAAAATCATGAATATACTGGAATTTTACTTTATGTGATTGTATTTCATATCACTTCCTAACATTGTAATTGAGTTACATATTTCTTTCAAATTACATTTATAGCAATTTTATCAAAATATTTTTCAACATTTTTTTCATTTTTCAATAAAAAAATATATATATCTCACGAGATAATAATCAGTAATGATACAAAATAAAATACAAATAATTTTTGTTAAAATTAATATTTAAAGATAAAGATTTAATAGGTTTTAACTTAATGTTGGCAGCTAAAAATAAAACATCAAGAACTAACTGGAAATTAAAAAAATGTTAATTAGTTAAAGTAGGTTGATTTGACGGAAAACCTACATTATAATTGTTACATATTTCTTTCAAATTAAATTTATAGCCAATTTATCAAAGCATTTTACATTTTTTCCATTTTTAAATGAAAAAAAAATACATCCCCACGAGATCATAATCAGTAATGATACAAAATAAAATACAAATAATTTTTAAAAAGTGTTTTCAATTAATTAAGGTTTTGGCTGAGATAAAAAAGTCTGTGTTGTTGTACATTTTGAATTTAAATAAAGGTGGGTTGAGATGGGAAGTTAGTGTCCGAGTGGATCGAAGTCACGAGCTCAAGTGGTTAGAGCAGCGACGTATTTAGCCGAAGGTCGTGGGTTCGAGTCCCGCTTGTGACACTGAATTTTTTATCTCAACCAAAACCTTAATTAATTGAAAAGAATTTATTTAGTCAAGCGGACCACGAAACCTAATAAAATTGAAAAAATCTGTTTACTTTTCTCTTGTAACTACTTTTTTAAACAAGCTTTTCTTCTTTTATTATTGCTGCATAATACAGGATATAATCAATAGCGCCTGATTGAATATTGAAACTTTGACACGATATTCATTCAGAACAATATGACTCTTAGATAATAAAATAAGCATAAAAACCGTTTTGTGTTCATTCTAAAAAATAGAAAATTTTTGGAACCGAAGGGTTTTGAAGTTCCTGGCGAAGAAAATCATCAAAAATGTTATGGTTAACCTGATCATTTATTCAAGGGTTCTTTCTGGCAACACCTGCAAGACGAACCCCACGATTGGCATGACTGTCTTGCGATGATAATCTAGAACTTCCGCATTATATTGTTATTATACATTGATGACCGCATGTAGTTTTAGCCAGGCCGACAATGGATGAACAATGTGCTTAAGACAAAAACCGAAAATATAATAGGCGTTTAACGAAACCATCGAGTGTGACCAAGGGCTGTCACGGTGGGGTGGTTGAAAATCTGTGATTGACACGGCACGAGCCAGGAAATTAACGACACACTCAGATAAGCCGAGGCACTTTAATGCCATTGTCCCCGTCAAGGCGGGATTTTTTCAACGCGGTCGATACATCCAGCCCTCTTTATTAAGACACTCTCTAAAACTGATAACGGAGCTTATCTGAACAGAATTTTGTCTCGATGATCGGTTTACAATATGGCAACAGAATTTTAACATTCATAATTAAACGTAATTATTTATTATTGAAAATATTGTTTTTTATTAATTTGTCGAGAGATTTCCTCTTATAGTCTATGCGGTCATGAACCTTTGTTAGGATGGTTAACTACAGTGCACCAGTTTCTGAAAAAATTTTAGTAGAGGTTTGATCATCTTACGTACAGCCCACGTCGGAGAAGTTACACAAACACACATAAAATGACTAAATGACTGTTGGAGGAAGGGTCTTTCTAAAAAACCGTAAGGGCAAATCTTACCCGGTGCTAGATGCCGATGTGATAGGTTTCTCACGTCTGTGTCCCCAAAAAATGAATATCAACTCCAAGAATTTATTAAATCAAATTAATATTATTAATAGAATAAATTATGGGTGAGGTTTTACTGAAATCCGATATCGGTTGAGAAGATAAAAAGAAATGTACGAGATAGGCGGAAAAATGAAAGTTAACAAATGGGTGTTAATAAAGTTAACGATTTCACATCCTACATGTATTTGTAAAATTTAAACAATGTAAATCCCAGGCCCTGAAGATGATCTCGATATAGATCGAAACGTTGTCACGATAAAGAAAATGTTTTTCTAAAACCTACGTCACACCAGACCGCATCTCACTATCTCCGAATAATTAATGCAGTTAATATTGAAAATGACAAACAATTTATTAATCCTTCTGGAAATTATCTGAAGCAATGTAATGTTATCGTTCGACTTCAGAGTACAAAATAAATGAAACAACAATAAAACCAACATGCAATATTTTCTGCCGAAAAAAATTAAAATTAAACTAACAAAATGGGTACAATCAAACAAAATAATAAAATAAAATAAATTATAAATTGCAATTTAAAATATTTTAATCCATTGATTAACAAGTGTTGACCACGAAAAAATACCAGATCCGGATAATCTTAGATTAAGTTTGAATTTAGTCCATTTTATCTGAATATGAACAGAAATTAACAAAGAATTATTACTAAATATTAAAGTAGAAATTAACAAAAAATTAACTATTAGAATTTGGGAACGAAACTAAACAAACTAATCTAAAACAAGAGAGTGGATAATGTAAAATTAATACTTGTTTCTTAAATTAACCACTGTGCACATTTGAGTTGAAAAAAATGCTTAAGCAAGCTTGAATGCAAAATTATAACGAAAAAATATAAATACAGATTTTCAATTAATTAATCTTTAAGTAAGGTTTTGGTTGAAATAAAAGAATCAGTGTCACGAGCGGGATTCGAACACACGACCTTCGGCGAGATATGCCGCTGCTCTACCACTTGGGCTATCGTGACTTCGATCCACGACACTAACTTCCCATCTCAACCCCACCTTTTCATTTTCCCTCCTTTTTGCCATTTTTTAGATGTCGTGTAATCTATTTGACTCTCAGTGACAAATTTTGAACAAAGTATCTACCCACATAACAGATTTCTGTCATGGATGTTGTTCATGCATTTTGGTAAATTCTTTTTTTAAAGTATTATGTAGTTCGAAGCCAATCTGCAATCTTTGTATTATCTAACTATAAAAGTATCTGACATGAATAGAAGTTCTCTAAACCTTTGTGTTGAAGTACAGTAGAAGAAAACTGTTTTGTCTATGCCAATGAACACTGCTTACAGTTTTTCTCATACAGTCCTCTCTCTACCTTCTGTACCATTCTTTGATAAATAATTTTTGTCCGTTGGATGTTACCTATTACCACAAAATGCTTTATATGGTTTATATCAGTAACCGAGATGGAATATATATTGGAGCACTTGGCAGAAACTACTAGGTCTACTCCATGCATCAGGGGAGATCGAAGTACAGAATTTTTATTTATTTATTTTTTTATAGCCATAAGTAATGAGAGATTTCGATCCTAGAAGCCTTTATAGTTGTTTACACTCTTAGTTAGTTGTAGTATTTTAAATTAATTAAGGTTTTGGTTGAGATAAAAAAGTCAGTGTCACAAGCGGGATTTTCTAACTACTTGAGCTATCGTGACTTTGAATTTTCCCTCCTTTTTGGCATTTTTCAAATGTCCTGTAATTTATTTAATTCTCTTAAAGCCAAAGGGTGGGGTTGAGATGGGAAGTTAGTGTCCGAGTGGATCGAGGTCACGATAGCTCAAGTGGTAGAGCAGCGGCGTATCTAGCCGAAGGACACTGACTTTTTATCTCAACTAAAAACCTTAAATAATTGATTCCCATTAAATAAAAACAATCATAAATGTAATTCTTAAACGGGTCTAGTCAATAAAGAAAATATAAAGAAATTGATACAACACTTAATAACTACTCCAACCTTTCTTTTGTATGATATAAAAATAAACTAATATTATTTCAGTACTGATTCCAATAACGTATTTCTCAAAACTATATTAGTGAAGAAAAAATGATCGAAATTAGCTTAGTTGGATGAAAATACTCTCCTCTGGAGCAACGATAAGTATTTACGAATTGCATCGATGAAAAAAAAATGAGCCCCATAGTTTGCTATTCATGCTGAACAACTACCTTTTCCAAGCATATATCTTGCTAAATTCGGAGAAATCAAGGAGAATCTAACACCTTTTATGATGGCGTCTAGTTTTTTTAAAAGATCCGAAATTGAATTTAAAAATAAACAATGAAACCAACGTCTCAACTACTTAATCAGTAAGCGCCTTGATGGCGTATTTGGTAGATATCTTAAGAAATTAGAATCAAGAAAATCCATATCGTATTTTAGTTACCATAAATCGATATTCTCTGTTCCTAAATACGAAGAACCATTATTGACCATAAATTGAAATTTGAATATTGATTCCAAACGAAACATGTTTTTAAAGGTGGACCTTTTTCAGGAAGTTTCTGTAGTGGGAGTGTGAGATACATCGTGATATTTTAAGAATATTCATATCGTATTTTAGTTACCATAAATCGATATTTTCTGTTCCTAAATACGAAGAACCATTATTGACCACAAATTGAAATTTGAATATTGATTCCAAACGAAACATGTTTTTAAAGGTGGACCTTTTTCAGGAAGTTTCTGTAGTGGGAGTGTGAGATACATCGTGATGTTTTTCTTGATGTGTGTGTTTGAGTTTTGTCCGATTTGTTAACGTTATTTTATTCACCTTTGTTAACGTTTTCGGCGGTGTAAATATTTTGGGTGCAATTCATTTGTTTGCTGATTGACTGTATTTAGTGATCAATAGAACGTGCTCAAAATAATAAACTGTTCGTAAGATTGGGTTACAGTTTAGTAATATTCAGTCCTGGTAATGCTTTCTGATGACATGTTTTTGAAATTTAATCCATTCAATAATCATGAAGCAGTACATTTATTTAATTTTTTTAAACGAAATAAAAAGACACAATTGTGGTTAGATTTCTTGAAAAGCAATCCTCAAAACTTTTCCTGACTCGATATGAATAGAGAGAGAATAGAGAGAAAATAGAGAGAGATAGATAAATAGATAGACAGATAGATAGATGGATAGATAGATAGATAGAGGGATAGAGAGAGAGAGAGAGAGAGAGAGAGAGAGAGAGAGAGAGAGAGAGGGAGAGAGTGAGAGAGAGAGAGGGAGAAAGTGAGGGGGGAGAGAGAAACATTATTATGTCCTCGAAACAGGTTCCCTTTAGAACAACAGAAAAAAGTACAAATATAAAAATTAGCGAGAGCTACAAATATATAAAATAGTGAGCGGGAGAGAGAGAGAGAGAGAGAGAGAGAGAGAGAGAATAGATGAGAAGGATTAATAGAAAGGTGGATAGAGTGACAGAAAGTGAAAAATTCAAAAAAGGGATAAGTTACGTAATACAATAGAAGTGAAAATATATTGAAGATAAATAAATGGCCAAATAGAGAGAGTGACAGGAAGTAAAAAATTTAAAAAAGAGATAAACTACATAGTACAGATAGAAGTGAAAATATATAGGAGATAAATAAATGGCCAAATAGAGAGAGTGACGGGAAGTTAAAAATTAAAAAAAAGAGATAAACTACATAGTACAGATAAGAGTGAAAATATATAGGAGATAAATAAATGGCCAAAAAAAGAGAGTGATAGAAAGTGAAAAAATTAAAAAAGGAATAAATGAGATAAAACAGGTAGAAGCAAAATATAGAGGAAATAAATGGCTAGATAAATAGAAGACAGAAGGTGATGTTGAGAGAAAGAGAGATTGATTAACTGATTAATGCAAAGTAAGGTCTAACCTTTCTTCTACTTAACATGTTGCAGAGAGAGAGAGAGAGAGAGAGAGAGAGAGAGAGAGAGAGAGTGAGTGAGAGGGAGAAAGGAGAGTAAGAGAGTGAGCGAGAAGAGAGATGGAGAAAATAGGGTTACATGAAAGAAAAAAGAGTGAGAAATTTTAATTAGAACGTAGAAAACTTTTAATTGAAAATGTTAAAGAAAGAGTGAGCTCTTACCACTCATTCTCTTTTCTCTCTATCCTTTTAATTGTAGTACTATTTCATTTTAGCTCACTCTTTCTTGAACTTTAACTGTAACCAGTTTTGGTTCATCACGTTGTTTAGACGTTCTCACTTTGTAATAATTAACATGGATTACAAAAAGAAATGAAAATGTGAGGAGTTTTCGACGCGAGCCGCGAAAAGGGGGTGCACCCGACGCTTCCTGGAACCGACCTCAATCCTCTCGTATTCCGCCCCCGATGTTAGACAAGGTGTCTGACTTGTCGGATATTGGGTCGCCCCGGGGGTCGTGTATGGTCGACCACCCTCTTTATGAAGTTGACTCTGCCTCCCCAACGATAAATAGACTTTGTAGCATATTGCTACTGCATCACGTGCTACCAGTGCAAACATTCCCACACCCCTTTATTGGAAGATCGTCTTAAAAAAAAATACACGAAAAAACAGAGGGTCCCCTACTAACAACAAAGATGGGATTTGTTTTTAAACAGCGAAAATTTGCAATCACAGCATAGTAAATTGCATTTACACAAGGTTTCATCTTTTAAAATAATTTTTTTGTTCAGTTTTCCTAAACAATAATAATTTGAAGTTTAGATATTACTGGACAACAACCAGTTGCTGTTCATCACGCAAAAAACGTAAAATTCTGCAAATATTTCACTCAAATTTTTATCAATACTATCATATTTTCTTTTTTCTTAATTTTACTAGCATGTCGTTGTTCTCTCAATTCAAATTACTGGCAAAAGAACAAGAAGAAACACATAAATGCAAGCATATAATATATAAAGGTTTCACCCAGCCACTAGTGAGAGTGTTCTCTTAATTTTTTGCATTCATCATCAATTCGGTAATCTTTTTGTTACAAGATAAATAATTTATTTACAAAAAAGGAGATTATCTACTACAAATTAATATGTGCAAAGTATCTAAGCTGTAGGCACAATCTAAAAATAAAACAAATGTGTAAATTAAAAATTATTGACGCTCAAAATTTTGTACAGATGTCTTTTTCGGTACAAGATTTATTAGAAAAGTTGATAATAATCGCAGTACAACAACGTTTTAAACCTTGAACCTCCAATTTTCCCTATTTATAAACAGATAATCGACAATCACCGGAATGAGAGATCCAGTAGTTTCAGACTATCTGCAAATATAGCTTCAAGTCACTTGTTATGGCCAATGCCGTAACATTGGTCCTCCGGGCCGGATAAAAAAAATCAGTCCATTAAAATATTAAATTTGTACGAATAAAATCAATATTGTTTTAATTAATCCTCTTTTTCCTAAAAGAGATAAGGCGTGGGACCACTAACCTTCCGGTAATTTTATCCTTATTCTTTCTAGATCTAAAGAAGGAAGATCTAAATGATTGTTAATTATTTCATTTGTGTATTAACTTTGTTTATTTCACTTAATCAGAACAACGAGTGAGGAGCCTAGCAGAATTCCTGAACAGACAGGACAGAATGCTCAAAATTATGTTTAGCTTAAATCAAAACGTGAGCAGCTATTTACTCGGGTTCAAACTTATCACAAAACGATGAAAAAGGTGAACAAAACCAACTCCTCAAGCTACGCCCATATATGAAAAATTAAATCGTTTGGAATCTACTTTGGAAACTATACAAGAATAATCGATTTTAACGCAAAACTGCAGTATCCCCAACAGGGACTAGGCATAAATTCTGTTCAAAAATCCTTCGACGATTTATTTTGCGAAATTCGGAGATTATATCTTAGTGTTTCTTCCGCAAGTTCTCCTCCCAAAAATGAAACTCCATAGTCATGGAAGAATGGCAGTAACATCTTGCCCGGAGGACCAAACTTATCACCTGAAATGTAGAGATTTTGTAATTATTGGTCATTCTTAGTCCATACCAAATTTTAAGTAGTACCAATTCTCACTCTTTCTTTCCTCTCTCATTTCTATCTATATATATATATATATATATATATAGTAACGATTTTTATTAGTGTTTATTTAAGAAAAACCAGTTTCTTTTCTGAATTCTCTCCATTCTTTCGTACTTTGATTTTAATTAATTACTTTCTGTTACAAACATTTGACCTCATTTTTAGATTTAGCACCGAATTTACTTTTATATGGTCCTATTTTGGTTTAAAAATTGTGTTATTATTTACAAAATAAATGTACAAACTACATATAATTCACAAAATGGTAATTTTCGGTCAACTTTATCTTCTATATAAGTATATAATTTCTTTATGAACTTTGTATATAATCCATTCACTAGTTTTCGTGGTCCGCTTGACCAATTAATATGTTTCAATTAATTGAGGTTGTTAGTTGAGATAAAAAAGTCAGAAAAAGTCAAAAAGTTGAAAAAAGGCAAAAAGGATGGAAAAGTCAAAAGGTGGGGTTGAGATGGGAAGTTAGTGTCCGCGTGGATTGATGTCACGATAGCTCAAGTGTTAGAGTAGCGGCGTATCTAGCCGAAGGTCGGAGGTTCGAATCCCGCTCATGACACTGACTTTTTTATCAACTAAAAACCTTAATTAATTGAAAGATTTATATATACATATTTTTCTTTTATTTGAGTCACTTTCTTCGGATTTATCTGTTTCGGACTTCTGTTTATTTTTCACATTATCATACTCTACCAATAGTACACTGTTTCTAATTTATTCGCTATTCACTTATTCCTTCCTCTCTCTCTCTCTCTCTCTCTCTCTCTCTCTCTCTCTCTCTCTCTCTCTTGCTCTCTTTCTCTCTCAAATGTCAGTCTATGTCTACCCCCTCATATCTATATTTTTCCTATCCAACTTTTTCATAGATTCTTTGTTTAACTATGTTGTGATACGTGCATTTGTGTTGAAAAGTAACGTGTATTCTCACATTTCTCCAAATTATTTCTATCAATCAATCTTTCTCTCTCGATATCTATCCATCTTTTTCTCTGGGAATAGAAGAACAAAATGATAATTATTAATACTTGTATAATTATAATAGTGCTATAATTTTACATAAATACTGTAATATAAAAGTAGTACATGTATAGCTATAATAATAAGGGGATAACTATAATTATCCAAATCAGCCCATAAAACAAAGTAATCATCATTTTTTTGAGTAGCACGCATGAAATATTGAGACGCGGGATGGTCGGATCTTGTGGGACAAAAAGGGCTGTGTTTCAAAATAAATTTGAATTTTTGGCATTGGTTATTGTGATTTTCGTGGCCTTTTTTCGCCGATCAACATCATTGACTGATATTATGAGTCAGATTTTCATACTTTTAGATCTAGATTTAAAAAAAGTGAAATTATGAGTTTAAATTTTCTTTTGGATTAACGTTATTTCCAATTTTTTCCTTTTATTGGTTTGGCTAGATAGATCATCCCCCAGCTTAACACCGCCTGTCTTGCTTATTTAAATTAACCTCTGCTTATTTCTCGGGTTTTACGAGGAAAAATCATTTCTTCTTTGATGACCACACATTCTCCCAGATGATCGTTATTACCGAAGGTCAGCATGCAAATAAGCCATTTGGCTAAGATATCGTGGCCCACATCGCTCAACACAAAATAATGTCGTAAATAGACTAACAACAATGCCTACGTCTAAATTCCCTTATAACTGCTAATAATTTATTAAATTCTCTAGTTTTCATGGTGCGCTTGACCAATTAATATCTTTCAATTAATTAAGGTTTTTAGATGAGTTAAAAAAGTCAGTGTCACGAGTTGGATACGAACCCACGACTTTCGGCTAGATACATCGCTGCTCTACCACTTGAGCTATCGTGACTCCGATCCACTCGGACACTAATTTCCCATCTCAACCCCACCTTTTGAATTTGAAAATGGCAAAAAGGAGGGAAAATTCAAAAGGTGGGGTTGAGATGGGAAGTTAGTGTCCCAGTGGATCGAAGTCACGATAGCTCAAGTGGTAGAGCAGTGGTATGGTATCATGCCGAAGATCGTGGGTACGAATCCCGCCCGTGCCGCTGACTTTTTTGTCTCAACTAAAAACCTTAATTAATTGATTCCCATTAAATAAAAACAATCATAAATGAAGTCATCAAACGGGTCTAGTCAATAAAGAAATTGTTACAACACTTAATAACAACTCCAACCGTTGTTTTGTATGATGTAAAAATAAACTAATCTTTCTTCAGTACTGATTCCAATAAAGTATCCCTCAAAATTATATTAGGGAAGAAAAAATGATCGAAGATAGCTTGATTGGATCAAAATACTCTCCTCTGGAGCAACGATAATTATTTACGAAATGCACCAGATGAAAAAAATGTGCCACACAATTTGCTATTCGACGAACATCACAACGACACTGACTTTTTTATCTCAACTAAAAACCTTAAATACTAATAATTTATAATGCTAGTCAGGCTAATAGCTCAATTAAAATTATAAACTCGTAATATCTTAAATATAATGGACGAACGAGTCAAAAAAATTTGGCTCAACCAGCACGGATTAATTGATATAATGTTCCTGACAAAAAATTAATTAATTTCTAAACATTTACATATATATAACAATTAATTAAGGTTTTTAGTTGAGATAAAAAAGTCAATGGCACGAGCGGGATTCGAACCCACGATCTTCGGCTAGATACGCCGCTGCTCTACCACTTGAGCTATCGTATCCGTATAGCTGGGACACTAACTTCCCAACTCAACCCCACCTTTTGAATTTTCCCTCCTTTTTGCCATTTTTCATCTCAACTAAAAACCTCAATGAATTGTAATATATTAATTGGTCAAGCGGACCACCAAATTAGTTAATTTACATATATATTTTCTCTTTTCGTTTTCTCCTCTATTTATTTTATCTCTTTACAACACAGTGATTAGAATATAAAATTTTGAATAATAAAATCTTAATTAATCTGAATGAAAACTCATCATCCTATTTTATTTAAGGTTTTACTATTATTTATTACCATTTGACATCTAGTGCGAAGAGTACAATTTTATAAAGTTACTGGGCTAAATTGCAAGCCGAACAACTTTGAACTTTTGAATAGTTTTATTTGTGTCAGAATGTCAAAATGTCGTTTTTGGTTGAAAACAATGAGATATATTTTTTAATTAATTTTAATGTTTTAAATGGGATGGATGTAAATGGATTGAGGCATATGCTTGATTAGTTATTTATTGTAACTCTAGCCTTGATTAAATTAAAAGTGTTATGACAATCTGAGGAAGATAAATAATAGATAAATAAAGGGAGTAAAATAAATGTTTATGTTGTTGACAGGGTACAGCAATTCATTGACCGGAATGGCCAAGTCCTCACTGGACGCTCACACCCATCTGAGGCAGCCAGGTTAGTAACAGCCAGTTTAAATGACATATCTGAACCGTTTACACGAAAGGCATTAAATAATATGAAATTCGGACAAACCCGTTAGAAAGCGGTAGGCAAGGGAAAGGTGAGATCGGACCGATCATCGCACGATAATATGCTAATGAAAGGTCGTGTAATTGTGTGATTACCGGCGTGCTGGCTGGATTTGACTCAGCGCACTTGACTCCGGTCAGGGGTCACGGCATTGCCTGAGTCAGCACCCGTTCTGACTAACACTTGAATAAGTGGGCAATGATATGAAAACGTGGGAGTCGAATTGCGTGACGGTGGAAATCTCGGATTGATTGTCGTACACCTAACGTCGGCGGCCGTCCGACTCCTGACCTCAGACCTCCTGATAACTAGCGCAGTTGTCGATTGGCTGTCCTGATTGACTGGTCACAACCTCCAGATAGTATGCTGATTAAAAAACAATAACTATGTAAATCCCATAAAATTATACATACTGAAAATTAGGTACACAGTGGCTATTTGAGACCTATATCTCCCTTGGAAAATTACTCCGCCAAACGTTCTCATATCCGTTACAGAATAAACAAAGAAGATTTGTAAATATTTTCTCAAATCCATTATATTCAGATATGTATCGTTTAAAGATTCAGATTTGTCCTATACAATACAAAATTACGACTTTATTAAAAATCAAAGTAAACATTAAACATTTTAATATAAAATAACATAAACGAATGATTTCTTTAAGCAGTATTAATTTAAAATAATAGTAATATATTAGGCCATCAATTCGTGCTTGAGAGAGAGCGGGGGGAGATGGAGAGGGAGGGAGAGAGAGAGAGAGTGAGTAAGAGAGTGAGAGAGAAGAGAGATGGAGAAAATAGGGTTATACGAAAGAAAAAAGAATAAATTTAAATTAATTAATTTCTCTCTCTCTTTTGTTCCCTCTTTCTTTCTGGTTTTTCTACCTTTCTTTCCTTCTTTTTTTAATTACTGCCTCTCCTTCTTTTTCTCTCACGAAAATAGGGTTAAATGAAAGAAAAAGGAAGTGAGAAATTTTGATTAGAACACAGAAAACATTAATTGAGAAAGTTAAAGAAAGAGTGAGGTAAAATGAGATAATAATACAATTAAAAAAACATAGATAGAAAAGAGAATGAGTGGTAAGAGCTCACACTTTCTTTAACTTTCTCAACTAATGTTTTCTGTGTTCTAATTAAAATTGTTCACTCTCTTTTTCAGTCATTTAACTCTATTTTCGTGAGGGGAAAGGAAGGAGAGGCAGTGATTGAAAAAAGAAGGAAAGCCAGGTAGAAAAATAACAAAGAAAAAGGGAACAAAAGAGGGAGAGAGAATGACAGAGGAATGAGAGAGAGAGAGAGTGATTGAAAAATAAAAAGGACGCATAGAGATTAAAAAGTAATGTAGAGCAAAAAACAGTGGGATAGAGAAAAAAAGAAACTAAGTGAGTGACAGAGAGAGAGTGAGAGAGAGAGGGAGAGAGAGTAAAAGGGTGAACGAAAAAAGAGATCTACAAAATAACGTTATATGAAAGAAAAAAAATGAGTGAGAAATTTTAATTACAACACAGAAAGCATTAATTGAGAAAGTTAAAGAAAGAGTGAGCTCTTACCACTCATTCTCTTTTCTCTCTATGTTTTTGAATTGTATTTTAATTGTATTACTATCCCATTTTAGCTCAATCTTTCTTTAACTTTTACAATTAATGTTTTCTGTGTTCTAATTAAAATTTCTCACTCTCTTTTTCTTTCATTTAACCCTATTTTCGTGAGAGAAAAGAAAGGAGAGGCAGTGATTGAAAAAATAAGGAAAGAGAAGTAGAAAAACAATAAAGAAAAAGGGGACAAAAGAGAGGGAGAGAGAGAAAGACAGAGGAATGAGAGACTGTGATTGAAAGATAAAAAGGAGGCGCAGAGATTAGAAAGTCAGATAGAGCAAAAGACAGTGAGATAGAGAGAGAGGGAAAGAGAGAGAAAGAAAGTGAGAGAGAATTTATAGACAGTGATTAAAAGAAAAAAGGAAGAAGAAAAAGGTAGAAAGGACAACAGAGCAAGACAGAGGGAGATATATATAAGAGAATGAGATATAGTAACTGAAAAAACAGGAAGGACAGCGTAAAACATAAGGGACAAAGGAAACTCAACGAAAAAAAAACTGATTATGAAAAAAGTCGTAGCAAAATGATAGAAAAAGAGCGAAGGTGAGAAAGAGAGAAAGAATTTTGAAACGTCGTCCGTCAGAATCTTTAAGGATTCTCGCAAAGGACGTTAATGTTTTTGTTTAATTTCCAAAAGATCCTTAATTTTTTCCTATTAATTATAAACGCTATCGTAATTGTTGTTCCGGCCGAATCTAAGGAAACTTGGAAAACCCATCATATTTTAGTTCTTGAAGCATGCGTAATTTTCACATGGCGTGGGTGAAATATGGTTTTTAAATATAAATCGTTTTTATGGTACATTCTTCTTAGATGAACTTTTGATATATCCTCCTCAGATTTTTACTTTTTACGTAAAATAGTGCTTTTATCGTAATATTGTTAATTGATGATCAGACTGTAATGGAATTTACTTTTGGTTTAACTTTCATTCTAATTTCCTTTTGAACTTCTTTAAACAAAACCTGTTAATCATTTTTAATGGTAAAAAGAAAGATAATATCAGGTGATAGGTAACGTAAGTTCTATTTTTCTTGTTCTGTTTGAAATAAGGGTTAAATGTGTTTTTAAAAGTGTTACCGTCGGTTTATCTGGCTCTAATGTCGAAAGACATTAACTGATAAGAGAAGTCAAATCAATAACCGAGTTGAAAAGATGAATGAGAATTTAGAGATATGTTCCAAGGAGTGCGAACGTCGATAATAGTTCAATCCACCTGGTATTTTATATTCTTTCCTTAAAACTGCTTAGACACGCGCCTTTAAACTACTAATTGCGATACGTAAAAGCGGTAAAGTTAAGTTTTTTATCGTCGTGGAAATAATTTAGGGACGATTCGGCGAAAATCGGTGCAATTTTGCATTTTAAACACGAACTTTAGGGCTTTAAACGTCTGCGAAAGCAATATAGCTTCTTGGCCGACCGTGAGAGGAATTCATCTATATATTGACCATCCTCCCAATAGCAACGAGAATTCCCATTTAGGATGTGTGACTTGAGTCAATATTGTATATGGCCGGTGTAATGTGGTGTTAAATGGGAAGGACGGCCGAGGGTTAATGGACAATCCCTGTCCACTACTGACTCAGCTTGGTCAACGGCAAATATTTACAAATACACAAAAACCGTTGTCTGTAGCGAAAACCCTCCTGTCCGGGAGGCACACGGTTTATAATAAAAGTTTAACTTCGTAGCAAACTAAAGTTTCATCCCATTTAAGGAAATAGGCGCACGATTGGCCTAACACTAACATAAAGTTTAATTCACTTCTTGACCTATTAATATCTTCCAATTAATTAAGGTTTTTAATTGAGATAAAAAAGTCAGCGTCAGAAGCGGGATTCGAACCCACGATATTCGGCTTGATACGCCGCTGCTCTACCACTTGAGCTATCGTGACCTCGAGATTAGGGTTAAGATGGTAGATTGGTGTCCGAGTGGATCGAGGTCACGACAGCTCAAGTGGTAGAGCAGCGGCATCTAGCCGAAGATCGTGGGTTCGAATCCCGCTTCTGACGCTGACTTTTTTCTCTCAACTTAAAGCCTTAATTAATATAAAGTTTAATTTTTATAAAAATCATCATTTACCAATAATTGAGTTAGTTTACACTTATCATGGTAACATTCTAGTGACGGACAACCTAAATTTTCAAATTCAGAAAATATCAATAGCCACCACAGGATCTGAACCCAGAACCGGCGCTTTTGACAATTATGTGCCACACGGTCTGATAATCAAACATTTTAGCTGAATAAACGATTGTTCATGTTTTTCTAAAGAGAGTGGTTTCTAAAAGTTGGCAAAAATTATTATTTTTGCAGGTTATTCTGCACCTTCGTCAACAGAAAAGAGACAGACAAAAAATAAAAGAATCAGAAGTGAAACAAAATATGAGAAAAAATAACATCGGAGAAAGATAAATTAAAAGAAAGAGGGGGAGAAAAGAGTGGCATAGAAAGAAAACAAAGGGAGAGACAGTGATGGAAAGGAAAAAGGAAGGGGCGAGCGAATGATATAAATTGCAAATAACAAGAGAGATACAGAAACAGCAAGGAAGTAAGAAATGGTTAAGAAAGAATAACTTAAAAAGTTGCCAAAGGGAAAGTGAAAAAGAGATAGATTACTAGATAGATAGATGAGTAGAAAGGAAAAGAGAGACAAGAGTGCGAGAGATTGAGAGAAAAATAAAAGAAGAGAGCGGTAGAAAGAATAACAGAGAAAGAGAGATAGAGAGTGAGAGAGATGAATGATTGAAATAAAAAATAAAGGAAAAAGAGGTAGTAGGAATAACAGAGAAAGAGTAAGCAAGAGACAGAACACAGAGAAATAGAGATCTACAGATAAAACGATAGGAGGGGGAGAGGAAATGAGAGAAATTAAAAAAGAGAATCTGTGGGGAAGAGCTATAAATAGGTAAATAGAGTGAGGGAAAGTCGAAAGTGATAGGAGAAATTAATCAGATAAAACATGTAAAAGAGACAAAGGAAGAGAAGACAGAGAAGAGAGAGAGAGAGAGAGAGGAAGAAGAGACAGAGAGAATGAGAGACAGTGGTAGTGTATACAATAAAAATTGAATAAGAAAAGACGGGAATTGATAAGAGGTGTATAGATAGTCCCTAACCTAAATTTACATGATCATTTCAACGGAGGAACCCGGATTTGAACCCAGGACCGCTACTTCTCAAAATTAAGAACCAGGGGCAGTGACAATCAATTTTTTTTAAATGAACAAAAGAATTTCTATTTTCTAAAGAGGGGGTGGGTAAAAGTTGGTTAAAAAAAATTATTCCCAACCTTCATAAAGTAGAGAAGAAAAAGAGATAGAGAATGAGAGAGAGAAGTGCCGTAATTTGTCTTTGGGTGTCGGCTTAGAAGTCATTATCCATCCCTTGGGCCGAAAGCCTTCAACACTTAATAAAATAAGAACAAAAGATGCAAATGAGCATTAGGGGCGGTGGGATGAGTCGTGATTAGGGGGTGCAAAGTAAACAATAGAAACGCCCTATCCAATAAATATATATTAGCGTTGCGGAAGTTACCCCGAGGGACGAGGGGCGATCAACACTGCGTCTGGCCCCTACCCTTATATTTAATATCGCCCTCCTTCTCGTTAGTGTGTCATTAACATCACATTACGACAGGATTTTAAGGATTTACGACCGTACTATTTGTCAATTGGCTACCCCGGTACATTAATTGTACGATCCAGTTGATCGAGAGTTCCATTTCCTGCAGCAGATTTGTCAAACACACATTACAATATCAACTAGACTGAACCCATTTCAAGAAAAACCTCATATCGACTGATCTTTTAAATGAAATTATCTAAATTTTTTTTTTTACGAGGGTTCGCAACAGCAGAGGGTTATATCAACCCTCGGGGTGCCGGTGGTTTTTGAAAAAAAAGCCCATTTGTAAGTATGTCGAGTTTGAGTGCAAGGCCGCTGGATTCGAACCCGGGACCTTTACCTTACAGTGATGGGCGCCGTGTCAACGCCTAAACCGTTGCGCCCCCCTCCCCAATTTCTTCTATTTTAACACAAATCTTAAATTGGAAGATATTTTGTAGAGGTCTGTAAACCAAACAAAAACTTCCACATTAAATATCAAAACGTCATTGGATGAGCATACAAAATTATGTGATCATTTTTCACTCAACAACATTCACACCACAAATTCAAAACTACATCGAAACTACTAATCTAATCTTTCTCTTTTAATTATAATATTTTTCCCTCTCGCCTGATTTGTTTTTCTCCTCTCTGCATATACTTACTCTCTTATTACTTATATACTATTTTCAGATACTCTTTTCTCTTTCTTTGTNTATATAAATATATCAATCTCATTCCCTCTTTCTTCTTCCTCGCTCTCTGCTTGCTTCTTCGACTCTCTCTATTTCTCTCTCTTGAAAGAGTGAGAGGGAAAGGTTTTTAGGGCATCAGTATTGAGAAAGACAAGGAAAGAAAGGTAAAATGAGATAAAAGTAAATTATAGGGGAACAAGTGGATAAAAGTAAACGTAAAAGTTTATCGAAAAAATAGGGTGAGAAAAACAGGAAAAAAAGAGAATGAGAGGAGAGAGTGGGGCTTGAGAAGAGAAAATAAAGAAAGAAAAGAGAAAATATCATTTTTGAAATATACTGACAAAAAGGCTATTTTAAAAAGAACTATATCATACTTAAACGTCATTAAAGTTTTAGATAACAGTCAAATTAATATTGACTTTAACTAATTAATATTATAAATTTTCGACAAGGTTTTGCGATGTACAGTAGAAATACTGTGATTGAATATATATAAAAAAAAAAAATTCACTAATTTCGTGGTCCGCTTTACCAATTAATATATTACAATTAATTGAGGTTTTTTAGTTGAGATAAAAAAGTCAATGGCACTNAATCACCGCACATTTCTACACTATGTACCGTAGTTTGAGTAGCAAACCAAAAAGGAAAATTGAAGACAATAAAAAGAACACTGTGCAAATATTATCTTTGCCTTTAATTACATCAACCCTGTATTTATATGAGTTACTCTGTACATTCTATTCACTATCAACTAGGATCAGATATCAAGTGGTCTAATCTCAAAGCCACACAATACCTATAACAATCAATTAGGATTATATACGCTCTGTAGAGTTTATGCGAGCCATTCCATAAAGCATAGTTTGAGGATGTCGAGAACAATGCATTAAACAGTCCAATGTCTGATAACAGGAAACAATTCGTATGTTAGTTTTCTTCTGAAATGATTGATATTTGCCTACGGCATAATATTGTGGAAATATTATTAACCCTTCCCTTTCTTCTGTTTTTTCACGGTATTACATTCAAATCAGTATTTTTTGTTTCAGATCCTTACCAGATGTTCGGACCGACCAGCAGTAGACTAGCGAGTTCAGGTGAGGTTGCACCCGGCACATATTAATATTCATTATTCTCTCCCCACGTTAGGCCCAGTGAAACGAGATTACGTCAATAAACAGAAGGGAATTTGTTTCCAGAACTCTTTTATCGGACGATATTGATGGTTTACAGCCCCCCTTTCACTATGACTGGCACTAGGGGGTGTGATCTAATACGAGCTAAGGTGGCTAAATGATCGATGTTGCTGTAATAAAAAGGGGACGACTTGACGGATAAAGGGCCGATCATTTGAATCTCAAATTTACTTTAATTAAACATTAATTCACCACTTAGGTGAGAATGGGATTAAAAGACTAAGCAATATATGGATGGTTGATAGAGAGAAAGAGATAGAGGATGAAGGATGGGTGTTTAAGTGATGAAAATGCGTAAAGTTTATAAAAGTTAAAAAAATAGATTGAAATAAGAGAGATAACGAGAGAGATAGCGAGAGAGAGAGAGAGAGAGAGAGAGAGCGAGCGAGCGAGCGAGAGAGATAGCGAGAGAGATAGCGAGAGAGAGAGAGAGAGAGCGAGCGAGAGAGATAGCGAGAGAGAGAGAGAGAGAGAGAGAGAGAGAGAGAGAGAGAGAGAGATTAAAAGTTTTATTTAACCACGCAAAGTTAGGTCTCCTGGACCTTTCTTCTATGTAACGTGTGTTGTACATTTTACATTATATATATAATTTATGCAATTTTTTTTGGTCTTTACAATTTATTTTGCAAATAGAATACAAGACAAAACAAAGTTTTACACATTTTTTACTAAATTTTTCACAATACGACAATTTTCGGTTTATAAATTTATAAGACAATATGTATTTATCTATGTAAGCAATCAATGAATAAAAATTAAAAAAAAATAAAAAGATAAACAATAAAAACTTTACGATTTTTTGATATACATGACTTTAAATTAATTAACCAATTATTTTTTATTTTTCGTTATATTATACTTACATAGAGAATGCAGAAACCTAAAATATAATTCACTAGTTTTCGTGGTCCGCTTCACCAATTAATATCTTTCAATTAATTAAGGTTTTTAGTTGAAGTAAAATAGTCAGTGTCATGAGCGGGATTCGAACCCACGACCTTCGGCTAGATACGCCGCTGCTCGACCACTTGTGCTATCGTGACCTCGATCCATTCGGACACTAACTTCCCATCTCAACACCACCTTTTGAATTTTCCCTCCTTTTTGCCATTTTTTATCTCAACTAAAAACCTTAATTAACCTTAATAAAGACAACGAAAACTAGTGATTTTAATAAGTTAAAATGAAGTATACCTTCAATAAAGCTCTCCATGGCCATTTCATTTATCACCGAGAATCAAATCGATTACATGACATTTGAAAAATGGCAAAAAGGAGGTAAAATTCAAAAAGGTGGGGTTGAGATGGAAATTTGGTGTCCGAGTGGATCAAAGTCAGAATAGCTCAAGTGGTAGAGCAGCGGCGTATCTAGCCGAAGATCATGGGTTCGAATCCCGCTCGTGATACTGACTTTTTATCTCAACTAAAAACGTTAATTACCAAAATATAATACATAATTAATTTATGATTCCATGATTTTAGGATGGTTTTAATTATTGGCCATCATGTGTTTTAGATATTTTCTTTTGAAAGAAAATCTCTATCAGAGGAAATACCATTTGGAACATTATTAAACATCTTTATGCTGGTAATTAAGAAAGAATTGGATTATGTTTTAGTTCTATGTATTGGAATTTCGAATATATTATTTTGTCTTAAGTTTAATGTTTTAATTTTTCTCTTATATTTAACAAATAGATAGTTCGCCTGCTTAGAGTGTATAATTGGAGTATTTAGTAGAGAAAAAAATTATTAAATTGAAATTTTAAAAAACATAATAAATTAAGATTTATGTAAATATAGTGTTAAATTTGGGAGAGAGGAAGATAGATAGATTGATAGATAGATCGACCTATATATAGAGAGAGAGAGACTGTGAGAATGAAGCAATGAAGTAGGGAAAGAAACTAAGAATGATGGAAAAAGCAAAACATACATGTCCACAGGTAAAGAATAGATTTATAATTAAATAGAGTGAAAGAAGAAAAGATAGAGTTATAGATAATGTTAGACCGAGAAAAGTTGTGGTTGGGAAGATAATGGACCAAAAACAAAAGAAAAATCGATCGATAAATAAATAGATTTATGGATAAATATAATGAAAGCGAGATGAGGGAAAGATGGAAAGAGAAACAGTGCATCAGATATTCTCATAGGTACTGTAAATAGAGTAAAAGCGAAAACAGGTGAGAGTGAGGCATAAAGATAAAATTAATAATATACAATTGTATCATTTATTATATTATTATATAATAGTATTTGCATATTTTTAATGTACATTTTAATCTTTCGTTGCTAAACTATGACTTTAATTAAATCCATCTCTACTTCTTTCTTTGTTCTTTTGTTTGTAGCCCAGATAAAATTCACAAGCCTAGAATGAAAAATTGACGAGCGTTTTTACGTATGCTGAAAATTTTTCGAATAGTATCAACTATCATTTACAGTTTCTAATTAATTGCAAACATTCAAAAAACGAAAAGCAGTAACATTTTATTGCTCATGTATAGAAACGTAAAATTTGCTGAAAAGTCGGTTTTTAATTTAAACAAAATCTTTAAATAGCAACGAACCACGAAGAAAATTTTCAACGTTAAAAGGAAAAATATAAGGCAGAGAACACAACCGCCAATGAAAAGCATGTTTATTGCCGACATTCGCCATGCACCTCATTGAGCACACGCTAACCCTTATCGAAACTAGTTAAATCTCAACTCTTTGAATATTAATACCGGTTCGAGTTCGTTACAGTTCATTCACGGCCAGTTCTAAATAATTGTTCGCACTCCACCTCCAACCGCATACGTTAGAATAAACTAGTCATATAATGAAACACGATTGCACTGATAAGAATAAAGTAAAAAACGCAATTTAGCGTAGAGTTTCGATTAAGCTTGAGTAATAAACGTTTATTTCTGTTGTATCACGAAACCCTTTCCATTATAATCCAATACGAGCTTTTCAAAATAATTCGCGATTTAGAAGTCATAAAGAATAAAACAATATTCAGGTAAACGTCTTGCCATTTTATGTTGGCTATTTTGGCTATTTTATAAATCGAGATGAGAGAGAGAGAGAGAGAGAGAGAGAAAGAGAGAGAGTGAGAGAGACAGAGAAAGAGAGAGAGAGAGAGAGAGAGAGAGAGAGAGAGACAGAAAGAGAGTGTGTGAGAGAGAGAGACAGAGAGAGAGAGAGAGAGTGAGAGAGACAGAAAGAGAGTGGGTGAAAGAGAGACAGAAAGAGAGTGAGTGAGAGAGCGAGAGAGAGAAAGAGAGAGGGGGAGAGAGAGAGAGCGAGAGAGAGAGCGAGAGAGAGAGAGAGAGAGTGTGAGAGAGACAGAAAGAAAGTGGGTGAAAGAGAGACAGAAAGAGAGTGAGTGAGAGAGAGAAAGAGAGAGGGGGAGAGAGAGCGAGAGAGAGAAAGAGAGAGGGGGAGAGAGAGCGAGAGAGAGAGAGAGAGAGAGAGTGAGTGAGAGAAACAGAAAGAGAGTGGGTGAAAGAGAGACAGAAAGAGAGTGAGTGAGAGAGCGAGAGAGAGGCAGCCAGAAGAGTTAAGAAGGGAGTGTGAAATAGAGAGAGAGAGAGAGAGAGAAAGAGAGAGAGAGCGAGAGACAGAGAGAGAGAGACAGAAAGCCAGAGAAAATTTTTATAAGAATGAGATAGAGAAAGGGATTCAACAAAGCAAGAAAATCAGCAAGAGAAATCTAACGAGACTAAGTAGATCAATAAAATATAAGGAAAAGTTATCCTTAATAAGCGAATTGTTAAATCAAATTTATCAGCTATATCTGTAAAAACTGGGGCGGTACTGTAAATAATCCAAGGCGAGCAGAGATAAGAATGGAAGAGAGAGTGATGAGTAGAAAGAGAGAGAAAATGTAAGTAGAGAATGAAATAAGAAGGGAGAAAATCAGAGAAAGTGAAACATGTAAATAGAGAAAGAAAACGAAATGGAGAGAGAAAGCAAAAATGTAGAGAAAGAAGNCGTGACACTGACTTTTTTATCTCAACTAAAACCCTTAATTAATTGAAAGATTTATATATAATTATATATGCATATTTTATAGTGTCCACTCGGACACTAAATTCCAATCTGAGCCCCACCTTTTGAATTTTTCCTCGTTTTTGCCATTTTTCAAGTTAGTGTTCGAGTGGATTTTAGAATTTTTAGAATTTTAGAAATTTTTAGATTTTATGTAATTATAACTGAGAAAAATAAAGATGGCAGAGACAAAAACAATCCAAATGTTTTATTTTATTTCTTCCGTTTTCATTTATTTGCGTAAGACAGGCTTACGCTATTACATGTAGTTTTTATTGTTCTAAATTACGGTAAAGTTTCTTAAAGATCGGTGAAGTCTTTCCAAATTTATGGCCACTTTTGTTAATTAAAAAAAAAAAATTCGAAGATGAAAAAGATGTTAAAGTTAGTGTCCGAGGGGATCGAAGTCACGATAGCTCAAGTGGTAGAGCAGCGGCGTATCTAGCCGAAGGTCGTGGGTTCGAATCCCGCTCGTGACACTGACTTTTTTATCTCAACTAAAAACCTTAATTAATTGAAAGATATAAAATTTATGTTAAGATCCATTAAATGAGAAATACGATAAAATAAACGACATCAGTCACATAACTGACTATATTTTTAAGGGCAGGTGCCTTTTTAATAAACACCTTAATTTTAATTCATACTAGATTATATCTTAAATTATCAAGGTGCACACTTCTTCTAACCAATTCAAATTTATTGCCACGATTCGTTGTTAAAAAAATAAATTTGTTATAACAAGACTAAAGGAGAAATGACAACATAACTTACCGATTTTATCTATGAAGATTAATTGGTAATATTTTTTCTGGAGCCAAGCAAATCGAACAGGGGCAATAAATTGTTTTCCCCGATGGAGGGTAGAAAAGTAGAAAAACGCAAAGTTACGATAGGGTCCATTCGGGGGAGCGAGAGGGTCAGAGAAGGTCACATAACGTTCACCTGTTCACCCGTGCGTCACACTCTGTTTATCCCCTCCGTGGACGTGGACATGGCCCTTGTTTTTTATTATCTCTCCTGTTCCAACTTTTATTGCCCAGCAAATCGCCCCCCTCTGATGCCCCAGGAGAATAAATTTATTAAAACTCTTTGGGATTTTTTTTTTTTTTTGCTAAACCCTCGTCACGCTCGGAGCCCTCTCACTCGGCCTCGGCACATTCGACAATGCAGAATTATCGCTTGCGAACTGACTTGATTTATGACAGTCGCGAATTGCGCTTCCGGCGGGGTTTTTATACCCCCCACCTTTTATTTTTTGTGATTTATATAAATTAAACACCCCCTCGGACGTTCGACGACCTTATTCCGTTTGGGTCGCACTGTACTTGATTTGATTTATTTAAAAAAAAAATTAACCCTTTCAACCCGGTTTGTCCTAAATAAAAACATGCAATACGCTAGTATTCCAGAGTTACGATTTTATATCGATTCTATATTACGCTGAGAGGCAAAATACAATGACCACCTTAAATATTTTTAAGGAATGTTTAAAGAATTAGAGATAATATCTCCGGCATGTGTTTCAAAATAGATTTGGTAAAATTTGGTTAAAAAACCCTTTGAATAATCAATCCTTTCGGTGTTGGTTTTTCTGTCCTTTCTAACGTTTCGGTGGATTTATTTTTTTATTACTTTTTTTTATTTGCTTCAGTGATGGCTTTAAGTCATACGGATTCGGCTAGAATTCGTAGCATTGTGGGACGATAAAAGAAATCAAGCTTATGTGTCCAGGGTGCTTGACATTCCCAGTAAAACCCGCCGAGACAGGGTTTGAAAAAGAACTGGAGAAGTAATACTCAAATAATATAAAACCTCGAATATTATATAATATAAAACGTGAACGATCAGTTAATGGTTAAAATTATATGGTCTATGGAGTTTGTTACTTAACGATCATTCTGGCCTAAGCACCTAAGCTGTTTTGTAATTTGATTGGAACGTCGTTCGTCTACCTGCCTTGATGGGATGGTCTGTCAGAAAAGTTTCGGCTATCTTACCCCATTATTTCTTTGGGATTTGCTAAATAGCCTCAAGCTTAACGAAGATCCCATGTAATAATTACATGCACAATAGACCAATATTGGACGCGGTGCGCAGGTCGCAAAAAGGCCGACTCTTTTTAACGTTATACTTAACTTTCAATTAATTAAGGTTTTCACTTGAGATAAAAAAAGTCGAACCCACGATCTTCTGCTAAATACGCCGCTGCTCTACCACTTGAGCTATCGTGACCTCGATCCACTCGGACACTAACTTCCCATCTCAACCCCACCTTTTGAATTTTCCCTCCCTTTTTGCCATTTCGAAAATTAGTAAATTTAATAAGTAAAATTGAAGTATACCTTCACTCTCTCACCTTCAGCTCTCCGTGGCCATTTCATTTTTCGCCGAGAATCAAATAGATTACACGACATTTAAAAAAATAATACCATATTTACCATTACCTCAACCTCGGTTTTAATCATTTACACTTTCTCCCTTTCTTTCTCACTCTCCCTTTTCTTATCTCTCCATTTCTTCTGTCTTTTATCTTTATTTTGTTTCCGTCTCTCTTTTCCTTTCTTTTTCTATACATTCCTTTATCCCTCACATTCTTATACTATTTTCTCTCTTTCTTCCTTTCTCCTCTCCTTCTCTCATTCTCTATATTTCTCTAGTTCTCTCTTACTGTTTCTCTCTGCAAAAAATTGCAAGACTTTATTTCAATGTTTTTTATTCTTTATGCTTGTATTCTTTAATCTTTAAGCTGTAAAATATTGTGAAGAGCTTGTATTTTTTTAAAATGTAAAGTGTTTCATATGATATCAGAAATAAAGATTGAATCCCTTTTTCTCTCTGTCTGTCCCTTTCACTATTTTTCTTTCTTATGTATATTATTTGTTTTCTCTCTTTCTACTCTTTCTCACACACACTTTCTCTCTTTTTTCACTCTCTTTCTTTCTTTATCTACATAATTTGCTCTCTCTCACCCTTTATCTATCTGTCTATCTATCTATACATCTACCCTCTTTTGTTTTCTGGCTGGCGAAGCTCTCTTTCTTTTTCTATCACCATTGTCCCTTTCTTTCTCTCTCTCTATCTATCTATCTCTCTCTCTATCTCCCTATCTATCTATCTACGTATCTGTCATTGACCGAAATAAACACGTAATAAATAATTATCACTGACAGAAAGATCGAAGAGATTCCAATTTAAATGCACAAATCATTCTTATTGAACGATCATTCCTCTTTCACTCTTTTTTCATATCCTTTTTTTTTTTTGCTAATTCCCTCCTTTTTCTTTCTCGCACTTGCTCACTCATCTTTTTCTCCCTCACTCCCTCCATCCGTCCCACCCTCTCTCTCTCTCTCTCTCTCAGTCTCTCTCTCTCTCTCTCTCTCTCTCTCTCTCTCCGTCTCTCTTTCTCATTTAATTTTCTTTAATTCACCTAATTCACCCTTTAAGTTCGTTAACTTGCAGCACTATGCTCATAATTTCTTTTAACTGCTGTTGTGTCCGTTAGCGCTTTTTGAACACATTTTTCAATCATTGATTTTTTTTCATCAATGACATAAAGATACCACTGAAGATGACGAAATTCTGTACCGTGTCTGCTAGACTGAAACAGGGGACCACACTTTTTATTTCCTCCTTAAATTATGTAATTCCTTTCGTCTGGATTTCGAATCGATCCGATACAATTGTGAACCCTTTTATAGATTCTGACCTTTTTTTTCAGGTTCAGGACAGATCCAACTATGGCAGTTTCTTCTCGAGCTGCTGAGCGACTCGAGTAACGCCAACTGCATCACATGGGAGGGTACGAACGGCGAGTTCAAGCTCACCGACCCCGACGAGGTCGCCCGGAGATGGGGCGAAAGGAAATCCAAGCCAAACATGAACTACGACAAGCTCAGTAGAGCGTTAAGGTACTCTTCTTGTTAATTATTAATAGCTAATAAACAATGATAAACATTCGTCGGGTTGGGCGCCGCGGGTAATTGTCTTCTAAAACCTTTGAACCGGTGATTAAAGTCGGATTGGATTAGAAGATCCCCGCTGGCGTTTGTCACGCCCTCATTCTCTTTCTCACAGCGCGCCCTTTTAAAAAAGGGCAGTGTCGGAAGGCACATATGGACGAAGAGACTTGACAAAAGACATGATTTTATGCCAATTAACTACTTTAACTCATTCAAATCTATAATAAAGTGCGTAGGAAAACAACTACAGCCTACGGCTAATTAAATTTTTCATCATACAATCCATCATTGTATCTAATTTATAATTTACACTTAATCATTTAATAATCACATAATAATTTCCACATTTAATCAACATTTTTTCCGTTTTCGGCGTCTTAACTTTATTTATTCTTGGAAGTATATTAATTTAACAGAAAATTAGCTTGGTTTCGTGAAAATCAATGGAGAATTTGTAGAGAGAGGACACAACTTTATTTAACAACATCAACGTTTTATCGACACGCTTTAGCTACGTACGTATTTTTCGACCTAGCAAAAAACATTTGATTAATTTCACTAGTTTCGTGGTCTGCTTGACCAATTAATATCTTTCAATTATTTAAGTTTTTTGCACGACATTTAAAAATCAGCAAAAAGGAGGAGGGAAAATTCAAAAGGTGGGGTTGAGATGGGAAGTTAGTGTCCGAGTGGATCGAAGTCACGCTAGCTCAGGTGGTAGAGCAGCGGCGCGGCGTATAAACCCGAAGGTCATGGGTTCGAATTCCGCTCGTGACACTGACTTTTTATCTCAACTAAAAACCTTAATCATTTGATTAATATTCGCGAAGGAAAAATCAAACAAATGTTTGAGCATTATTGTGCATGTATTTCAGGGGTTATTATACAAAGTGGTTGGCTTGTCTTGTTAAAAAAATTCTATAGCAATACCGTCTAAATTGGACTAAAATCCGTAGACCTCATGGTTTTCACTCAAACTGTTGAAAAGTTAGGTTTTTTAGTATTTATTTAGAAAACACGTTTTCTAACATAAAACCTGAATTTTCTCTACTCTTACCATCTTCAGGGCCTGGGATTTATTGTTTACACTGCTTAAATTTTTCAATTAATTAAGGTTTTTAGTTGAGATAAAAAAGTCAGTGTTACGAGCGGGATTCGAACCCAGGACCTTCGGCTAGATACGCCATTCGTCGCCGAGAATCAAATAGATTACATTTGAAAAATGGCAAAAAGGAAGAAAAATTCGAAAGGTGGGGTTGAGATGGGAAGTTAGTGACCCAGTGGATCGAGGTCACGATAGCTCAAGTGGTAGAGCAGCGGCGAATCAAGCCCAAGATCGTGGGTTCGAATCCTCCTCGTGCCATTGACTTTTTTATCTCAACTGAAAACCTTAATCATTTGATTAATATTCGCGAGCGAAAAAAAAAGTTTTAGCGTTATTGTGCAGGTATTTCAGGGGTTATTATACAGAGTGGTTAGCTTGCGTATTAAAAAAATTCTATGACAGTATCGTCTAAATTGGACTAAAATGCAGTAGACCTCATGTCATGATTTTCACTCAATCTGTTGAAAAGTTAGGATTTTTTAGTATTTATTTAAGAAAAACACGTTTCCTTACATAAAACCTGAATTTTCTCTACTCTTACCATCTTCAGGCCCTGGGATTTATAAACACTGTTCAAATTTTTCAATTAATTAAGATTTTAGTTGAGATAAAAAAGTCAGTGTCACGAGCGGAATTCGAACTTTCAGCTAGATACGCCATTTGTCGCCGAGAATCAAATAGATTACAAGACATTTGAAAATGGCAAAAAGGAAGAAAAATTCAAAAGGTAGGGTTGAGATGGGAAGTTAGTGTCCGAGTGGATCGAAGATTTGATAGCTCAAGTAATAGAGCAGCGGCGTATCTAGCCGAAGATCGTGGGTTCGAATCCCGCTCGTGACACTGTTTTTGTATCTCAACTAAAAACCTTAATTAATTGAAAGATATTAATTGGTCAAGCGGACCAGCAAACTACCGAATTGTTTAAATTATACAAATACATGTAAGATATGAAAATGAAATTTCTGTGCAGATCTGTAAGTTGTACCAACTATCAGGTTTCCACCTACACGAGAAGTAGCTTATAGTTTTGATTATCACCCCTATGCAAAGCGGCTCTAATTTAGGAAAATTGCAATATTCAATTTTTCACTTTATTTACAATATAAACCCTAACTTTCTGCCAAATTTCACGGATCTACATATTCCGGAAGTGCCTTATACGACAATTTTGATGATTAGTCTAACCCTTTAAAGCGGCATTTATTATGAGAAAATTACAATTTTCATATACTTACCTTTACTTAAAAACCCTACATTTGTACCAAACATCAAATTTCTACTTATACGGGAAGTGTCTCATAATTTTGATAATAATGGAACTTGGCCAAAGCACTGCCGTGTGCTCAGATAGTAAAAAATTGTTTAAATTGCTTGAAAAATATTTTATTGGTTACTAAGCCCCATTGGCAAATCGATGATCCCATTTCCGTATTCTCTCCATGTAAGATCAAGCGACTGGCAGCAGAAAAATATATGAAAAACGAAAATTTATGGAGACCTGACAGAGATTTTGTCTCCGTTTTTCCACTTTTGTAAACATCGTAGAACAAGAAACATTACGATAAAAAAATAGTAGTTTGACATTTTTCGAGTGAGTCAGAGAAAATTTCTCCTCGGGCTTTGTTTGTCGGGGTAAACGAAGATAAAAGTGAGGGTCCTAGCTAAGTGCGTTATCTCCTAATGGTGAAGGGTCGCACAAAGGATCAACAGTTGCTATCCGCCGTGATTTCAATTTAAAACAAATTCAGTTTAGGCCCGGCCGGGGGTGCGGGTCGGGAATGCCACGGATTGGAGCCCTAATGAGAGGCGTGTTGATGGGGGAGAACCGACAAGGGTTCCCCAGGGGTTGTTAGTCTAAATTACAACACATGTGAAGGTAATCAGCGAAACTCCACGGAAACAACTGGATCCGCCACTTCCACCTTCTTCACATCTAATCCTTTTGCACAGTTCTTACTCAACCAACGCTCGATAAAATTCTTTCATTGCTTTATACCAATTAATATTCATTAAATTAATTACTTAACATGTCTGCTCCAAACGGTTTAGTTCAATACATAATCAATCATCGTGATAAAAACAAATTTCTCGCTTTTCTGGCTTTTTTTTACCACATCACCAGAAAAGAAAAACTGGAAAATAATAATATTTAGAAAGTCATTTGTTGCATATTTTACATACAATAAGTTATATTCATATATAAATATAAAAAATAAATTTAAAACCCAATCAAAAGATGAGCCCAATTACAAAGAAAACAATTAATTAAGGTTTTTAGTTGAGATAAAAAAGTCAATGGCACGAGCGGGATTCGAACCCACAATCTTCGGCTAGATACGCCGCTGCTCAACCACTTGAGCTATGATCCACTCGGACACTAACTTCCCATCTCAACCCCACCTTTTGAATTTTCCCTCCTTTTTGCCATTTTTTATAATAATAATAAATAACTAATAAAGATGAACCAGTGAACATAACCTCCCTCAAGCAATCGATTTTTTAAAATAATTAACTTCTTTTTTGGAAAGTTTACACCAGAAAAAGAAAATTGCAGTGAGCAGTAGCATTTAACAAATTTTGTCTTTAAACATAGAGTAAAAGTTCATACATCAAAGCTCGTTATTATAGAAACAAAAATAAACCCAGACCCATTTAAAAAAAAAGTTATTGAAGTCGTGCCTGTTGGATATAGTACGTCAGAAAGTTATCGGTTTCACGACATCTTCAGTTCAGAGATTTAACAATGTTCAAACCATCAGAGAGCCGGAATTGGACATAGGTGAAAAACTAATAATTTGGCCGTTTTTAATTATCCTGGTCTTGGTTTTTAATTATCGCTTTCCGTCACAGACATAGTAACACAAAAATCAATGTCCTAACACTTTTTGAAAAGTATATTTAATAAAAAAATATATTGTTGTCCGTTGTATCGGTAATATATTGTATATTGATTCTATTGTAAACATTCCGCCCACCAATTGTTAATTTTTTTAAATGCATCTAAATAATTTTAATGATAAATAATGAATCTTGATGTGCTTGATATCAGACTTAATATTGTAGTTGTATATAAAACATCTTAATAAGGAGAATTTGAAAAAGAGAAAATCGCTTGGTTGAAGCTTTCGACGAATTTATCCCCTTCATCAAACTTCAAAACTATTTCTACTGATTTAAAAAACTTAGAATTTTTAACCGTGTAAATTGATTATCCTTGAGTTTTGACGCCCAATATTGGCTTTAAAAATATATATATACACGTATGTGAACAGAGACAGAGGATCATTTACTAAAAGGATTAAGACTAGTTTTTTCCCTCCGGTCAGCATCCATTCCCATGACTAAATATAGTCAACACTAACAGGTTTCTTCATATATTATTAATATTTCAGATCCTTTGTACTGATATTGAAAAAAGCTTTGTATCAACATACCGCCCACCAAATATCAGAACCACGAGTACAATGTATAGGTGCGATAAAAAGATCATACATATTCGTACAACATGTATTTAGCCCTTGTACGCTAGAAGCGACTTTATCGTGCGACTACGTACGTTTAGTTCAGATCTGCTATGTTGGGTACCGTCATTGCCTTTGCTTCGTGGACCAATTTTTAATCCAATAAATAACCCACATCCATTGAAACTATATATATTGTATATTGATTCTATTGTAAACATTCCGCCCACCAATTGTTAATTTTTTTAAATGCACCTAAATAATTTTAATGATAAATAATGAATCTTGATGTGCTTGATATCAGAATTAATATTGTAATTATATATAAAACATCTTAATAAGGAGAATTTGAAAAAGAGAAAATCGCTTGGTTCAAGCTTTCGACCAATTTATCCCCTTCATCAAACTTCAAATCTATTTCTACTGATTTAACAAATTTAGAACTTTTAACCTGTAAATTGATTATCCTTGAGTTTTGTCGCCCAATATTGGCTTTAAAAATATGAATACACGTATATAGAGTCAAAGGATCATTAACTAAAAGGATTAAGACTAGTTTCTTCTCTCCGGTCAGCATCCATGTCCATGAGAAAATATAGTCAACATTAACAGGTTTGTTCATACACAATTAATATTTCAGATCTCTTGTACTGATATTGCAAAAAGCTTTGTATCAACATACCGCCCACCAAATATCAGAACCACGAGTACAAAGAATAAGTGCGATAAAAAGATCGTACATATTCGTACGACTTGTATTTAGCCCTTGTACGCTAGAAGCGACTTTATCGTGCGACTACGTACGTTTAGTTCAGATCTGCTATGTTTGGTACCGTCATTGCCTTTGCTTCGTGGACCAACTTTTAATCCAATAAATAACCCACATCATTTCTAAAATATAAATAAAATCTGCAAATACGAAATAATATTTCAAAATTCATGCCAGCCTCAACATTAACATCCAACAATGAGACGAAAACGGCTACTGATATTGCAAAAAGCTTTGTATCAACATACTGCCCACCAAATATCAGAATCAAGAGTACAAGGTATAAGTACGATAAAAAGATCGTACATATTCGTACAACTTGTATTTAGCCCTTGTTCATTAGAAGAGACCTTATCGTGCGACTACGTACGTTTAGTTCAGATCTGCTATGTTGGGTACCGTCATTGCCTTTGCTTCGTGGACTAACTTTTAATCCGGCAAAATAACCCACGTCCATTGAGACATGCAAAGTACTTATAAATTATTTTTTTCGATCCACTCGTACACCAACTTCCCATCTCAACGGCACCTTTTGAATTTTCCCTCCTGAAATTTGCCATTTTTTTATCTCAACTAAAAACCTTAATAAGATATACTTGGTCAAGCGGACCACGAAACTACTGAATTTATAAAGAAAACACTCAATTACTTCAACGTGCGTTCAAGGAATAAATCCTTTCATCAGGACTTTAAATCTTTATTTAATACTTTAAAACGTTAACAAAATGTATCATATATTTTACCGGAAATATAAAAATGGGCAGAATTTTTTACGAATCAAGTAACACCACGCTAGCGGTTCTGACATGGAGAAAAGCATCGTAAAGTGGTTTAGCTCCTCGTCCGCAACCCCCAACCGGTAGTTGGACGTTCTGCACTCCTATATGACAATTTGATTTATAAATACGGCCAGAAATTTACAAAATCTTCACCAGCGGTAACCAGCGAAACTCTTAGGAGATAGGGATAGGGATAAAAGACAAGGCCACAAGGCCTTGCGTACCTCGTCCTGTGTAGATCTATTGTGATCCTCTGTTTTTATAATTCACTGGTCACCTTCAGGTCGATAGTCTCCTTACCCTTGCCAGCGGCTCCTTAGAATCGTGCTTGCGGCATCGAATCTACTAGTCTAATCTACTCACAAAAACATAAAATCTGTTTTGCAGTCTACCTTTCTTCCTGGCATGCCCAGTGTTTCTTCGGGCAGTTCATCTATCCAGTCCATGTGCCTTCTTAGGCGCCAGTGCCCCTTCAGGAAGCCAACGACAATTCTGTCGTGGTTACCTTCCAGTAATTCCTTTGTAAATCTTGCAGATGGCCCTTTGATGAATCTCTTCGCATGCCAACGAAATTTACTCAAATTCACTTTCTTTATTTTTCACTTTACACAATAACGAATTGGTTTTTGTTTTTGGTCATTTATTTTTATAAATTTATTATGTATTTTTACATCTTGACTCTGCGATCCTGATTTTAAGGCGTCCCGTTCGACTTCTTACCTACTGCCTCGCTCGAAAGACAAAGGTCTTCCTTCACATCTGGACCCATTTACATTTTTCTTCATAATCCCTCTAAGACGGTCAATCCACAAGCTCGTCCAGCCAGCGCACTGGGTCGGATCAAAACCGCTCGTTCAGTGAACTGAATAAGCATTTTTTTCATAGCTCACCGCTCGCGCTCACCAAATTTAACTTTCCAAGCGATTTTTCGAATTTTTTTTAATCTTCAGTGTGCCAAGATTATTCGTGAAGATTGATTACAGGGTTGCTGTATGAAAGAAATCACCAACTTTGCCACCTTTTTCTAACATGGCCAATAAGGAATTTATAATATTTAAAATTATAAAGAAAAATAAATTTATAAAATTTAAAAACTAAGAAGTTTCAACTGTTCCTAATTTCGTTCACATAACAAGTAACAACCATGTAATTTTATTAACACTAGAAGCTCATTTATAAACCTTTTTTTTTTACGAGGGTTCGAAACAGCAGAGGTCGTATAAATTCTCAGGGTGCCGGTGTTTTTGAAAAAACGCCTATTTGTAAATATGTCGGGTTCGAATGCAGGGCCGCTGGATTCGAACCCGGGACCTTTACCTTAAGGTGGCCATTCACGATCGCTCCTAGCGGTCCAAACGGAGCGACGCCGTTCCAAAAACCACGTCAATGACAAAACTGAACTGGCGTGCCCGGCTGTGCCGAATATTCTACCGGTCCAAACTCTTTCGCGCCACTCCAAATATCTACGGCGCGACGACGGCATGGCGCGTTCGTGAATGGGAAAACCTGGCGTGTAGGGTGGGAATTTTGGCGCGCTGGCCTGGTCGTGAATGGGAAAACGCTCGTTTTTTTGGCGCAATCTCCGTCTTTCTGTCACTGAGCAAACATCTCCGTCGTACATTCTCAAAAAGTCAAAAACCTTTATTCTTTATTGGTAATGACATCCAATCGAGATTTTATTGTTGAGGTGATTGAATTGTATGAAAGTTTACCATGTTTATGAAAGTGGTGGACAATGATTATATTACCACGATAGAAATAAAAGAAATTCGATCCTCAACCAGTTGGTCGACGTTTTCAAAACAAAGGATACAAATGCAATGAGAGATGCGGTATTGATAACCCCTAACAATGATCAGAAATCGTAGTAGAGAACTTAAGTTCTTTGTAGTTCATCCCTGTAGCGAGAAATCGTAATGTGGTTGCCAACCTTTCATGTAGTGATGATTTCTCTCATGACTGTCTTTTGTTTTCTAATCAAGGGGGTAACAAGCTGGAGTAAATATAAATAAGACGTTAATCTTTTTTTTTTAAGGTTTTGGTTGAAATGAAAAAATAGTGTCACGAGGGGATTCGAATCCACGACATTCGGCTAAATACGCCGCTGCGCTAACCACTTGAGCTATCCTGACTTCGATAGTTCGATCCACTCGGGCACCAACTCCCCATCTCAACCTACAACCTTTCGAATTTTCTCTCTTTTTGCCATTTTTTGGTGTCGGAGAGGATCGAAGTCACGATAGCTCAAGTGGTAGAGCAGCGGCGTATTTAGCCGAAGGCCATGGATTCAGATCCCGCTCGTGGCACTAGCTTTTTCATTTCAACCAAAACCTTACAAAAAAGATTAAATAATTGAAAGAAGTAATTTGGTCAATAGAACACTAAATATAATGAATAAATAAGACGTTTCATCCATCCTTAAATAGTTCCTCCAATCAGCGGGTTCAAGGGAAAGTTCTTTCATCAAATTGATATGGGTATTACGGCTTCTGTTCAGGAGCCACTTCTTACACCATTTTCTCTTCGATTTTTTGCTTTTAATATGTAAATAAACAGAAGAGTAGCACAAGAGATCGTCATCCATTTTGAGAAGGTAATTCACTGGTTGACGTTCGGAGCGACTGCCTGTGGAGCGGTCGTGAATGCCCCCTCAAAACTCGCTAGCGATACCCCATCACTAAGGTATCATCCTTTTCCGCAGTTCAGCTTCATTTGTTCAGCAGCAGTCGTGGTCCTCCCAAGCAACACCACCGGTCATATGTTTTATAGCAATCTTTACTTTATAATCCGAAGGGTAAAGGGCTAAGAAAGTGCTAAAGTACTGAGGAAAGCCTTCCTACCGCAATCCTGCATTTGATGTCCTGTCCAATATCATTCTTTTTAGTGTGTGTCGATTGAATTCACGGCTTCGAAACAGTAATGGACAAACCTCTAAATCCCCGAGCCTTTTCAGTCTCCTGATTATCACCATATAGTTTGTTTTTGTTGGTTCATCTGAAACCCAATTTTGCTGCACTTTCTTCCCATTCCATATAGGCTTTCCAGCTATCAGCGGCACATATCGATGCGACGAATTTCGCTACCATATCAAAATATATTTTATATGAGTACCCACCCAAAAAATCATTTCTGATAAGAATGTGTCTAGAAATTTTCTAATAATTTACATTTTTATGTTTAATCTATCGATTTGAGTCTATTCGCGGTGTTAGATGATCATGTCGGTCATTATGTCCGTCGAACGCCTTGTTAAGATCGTCCTTTTTAATATTGGTTAATTATTCTAGTCCATGTTCTTTTGTTCCAGGTATTACTACGACAAAAACATTATGACAAAAGTGCACGGTAAGAGGTACGCCTACAAATTCGACTTCCAGGGGCTGGCGGCGGCGACTCAGCCCAGTGCGGCAGACCCGACTGCTTACAAGTACCAGAGCGATCTTTTCATGTCGTCGTACCATCATTCAGCGAAGCTCAATTTCATGAGCCCTCATCCGATACCTTCCTCGTCTGGTGAGTTTCACGAAAGTAATTTCATTGTTTCTATATAAAAATGTGACTTGAGGTAAATCGTAAATAATTCCTGGATTTAATAAATAAGAATGTTCGGTTCAGCGGTCAACCGGTTTAATCGCGGCGAAACTGCGGCCCGGGGGTTCAAATTGAAAGCCGGCCCCTAACCAGGGTAAAGTTGATAACGAAAGTTGGTGGGTTAGATCAAAGAGCACGGACAAAGGTGGTAATTTCCGGATTGCGGAGAGCCCGGAACGGAGTTCTGAGACCTCTAAAACACAACCTTTATGGAATTAATGGAACCTCCGCTCGGGAAACTCTGAAATCATCCGAGCGCAATCCTTTGACTTGGCCTTCTGTTGATGTCACCTAAAAGTATTATTCAATTACGTTTTTTCCCCCTGGATGGGGCTTTCTCTGGCATAAGAATAAATTCTAAATATGGTTAATTTAAAAATTTTAAACAAACTTTATTTTTTTTAATAATTTCGATGTATTACATCCAACTGAGGGAAAATCCTGACTTTCTTCCCTGGGTAAAATTATCCAACCCAAATTGGATTCTCCCATTCATTTTGTCTACGAATAGTTGGTTCGAGATAAAAGCAGTAATAATTTCCGAAAGGGACAATAGAGAGATGAGAGAGGCCCAAGGGGCAGTAAATACAGAATTGCTTCTTACTGGAGGACCCTCCCTCACTGCACCATACAATAGAGTCCTTTAAAAACGGTCCCTTGTTTAACCGACTATCACTAAATCACAACCGTTATTGATTAAAATTATTAGAAAGACTTTGGTGATCTTTACAACAGCCATTAGATACGGAATCAAAATAACAGTACTACGGGTGATTTTTTTTTTTTTTTTTTTTTAAGTTTTGTGGGGTTGAGTAGGGTTTTTACAGGGGCCGCGGTAGCCGAGTGATTAAGGCGTCAGACTCTCGACTAGTAGATCTCGCGGTCGTGGGTTCGACCCACACCGTCGGCTCTGCACTTTTTCTGACGTCTAAGGGGAACGAAGGCCGCAATTGAATGAACTTGACACGGCACTCATCAATGGAAGAAGCGGGATCAGATCTCAGCGACCCTGAATTTGGTCCCAACCTTCTTCAAAACATCGATGGAAGAACACCGGCACACCGGGGGCTCAAATTCACACTTGTGTTGCTAGCCCCCAAAAATATGGAGCCAGGGATAAAGTACAATAAGCTGTACAGCTGCAGTGCTCAGGAGGGACTCCTCCATTTCCTGGTATCCATTGTACCTGCGATTGCCACTGTTGTGGAACCCCTATAAATTATAACCAAATTATAGAAGATGCACGTTTTTCTAGAAGCATAAACATTTTTCTTGGTGCCTCTTTGGGCACCTATTTTGGTGTGAGAATTGCCTTACCGTACTTCACATTCACAAAGAATATGCACCGATGTCTCTGGTTCTTGACAGAGTTGGAATATTTTTCTCTGGTTTGCCCATCTTCTGCTTAATATGTCTCAAATCCTACATGCTTTGAGAGAGAAGTTCCATCGCCTTCCTTTTTGAGAAATGTATATATCTCTTAGATTCCCTCATGCCTACTTTTGACCAGTGCTTGAGTTTTGCCTTTACACACCATTCTTCCAGTTCAAACTTAAGCACACTCTCCGGTGCACCTAGATGTGGTCCTAGTTTCATGGGGGAGAGGGCTGCCTCTTTTGTGGCTAATTGGTCAGCCTGTTCATTTCTTTCTATACCTTCATGTCCCGGAACACTTGTGTTTTCCTAGAGCCAACAGGCAATTTAGATACTCCTAGAAGAGTTTGGAGTTGAAAGCAAGCGCATTTAGTGCCTATGTATCCGTCTGAGTGTATGTAAATTTATGCACCTTTCATATTTTTCTTTATTTACCCCTGGGCGCTGAAATGTATTGCATAGGTCTAAACTTTTACAATTGATGGGATTTTCCAAAGGGGTTTAGCTTTTTTGGCTAAGTTTGGCATTTTTGCCCCTACAAAAGCCCTTCCTGTTCAATCCATATGTGTACCAGATTAAAGCTCTTCCTGAAACTTGGGCAACCTTTCTTCCAAGATGTATGTTATCTACTCTACTTGTAAGCGCGTCAAAGTTGAGTTTAAACCTCAATTATTTTAATTATCTCTCATTTCTTAACTTATCTTTCGATTTGGCTGTAATTCTTTGTGTCTCAGTTGGCACTCTCATTAATTTCTTAAAAGATATATTTTAAAGATCGGTTAACACCGCCATGTTTTCGACCTTTTAGTTCGTTCTATATAAGCCATGCTTGATTATACTGTGTTTGGTTCGTTATTGTAATGTATTAATTGATTTGATTTCCTGCTTGTTCCGAACGAGCTGATATGTTCTTTGAACCGATCTTTTAATTGTAATCCAAAGTACCACATGTATTTGTTTCTTTTCCAATGTACAACATGTTTTGTTGCTTTGGGTTTCGTTTCTTTTTTAATAGTCGGTGGCGCGTAGTTTGTTCGTTCCCGATCATTTAAGTCTGTCTTTGCTTGTTTAAGTTTTCTTCGCAAGTCACCCACTTATCTTGGGTATTTTGTCCCAATGGCCATCAGTGAGGAAATCCTCCTGAAATATGAGCTATATAATGTTCTAGTACATATCATTTTACATCTTGGGAATACTCACGATTTTGCCATTTTTCGACCCTATCCTCTTTATCACTCTGAAGAATGTTAGGATAGGAAAAATATGACATCTTACAACACACGTGTGCCAAGGTAATATAGATAAGTAAAAATCCGGTTTTTTCTGGTTCTGGAACAGTTTTGTTGGAAATGTAACTGAAAGAACTCTTGATCAGAGTGCACTTTCTCATTTTCATCAGCCTAGAATTCTGCTCAGTGTGTGAACACTCGGTGAAACAAGTCCAAATTCCATTCGAATAAAATGGTCAGGTTGTGAANTTTTTTTACGTTGGCATATAATTTATTAAAATCTATCAATAAATTAAGGTGTTTAGTTGATATAAAAAAGTCAGTGCCATGAGCGGGATTCGAACCTCGACCTCAGTTTTGGGGAAATGTAACTAAAAGAACTCTTGATTAGAGTGAAGTTTCTCATTTTCATCAGCCTAGAATTCTGCTCAGTGTGTGAACACTCGGTGAAACAAGTCCAAATTCCATTCGAATAAAATGGTCAGGTTGTGAAGCAAGTGGAACAACTACTAAAAGAAGCGTATCTGCAAGTTGTCTAGGATGGCGGACCTCCAATTCGTAGAAAAGCACAAGCAGCTATTATCAAATCAAAAGGTTTAACTTATATAATTTATTACAATTTCCTTAATTTTTCCTAGCCCGGGAGAGTTCCTTTACTAAGTTTTTTGTTCTTCTTTTGAAATCATAAATTTTGCCAGACATTCAAATGAAAAAAAAAACCCAATTAATTAAGGTTTTTAGTTGAGATAAAAAAGTCAATGTCACGTGCGGGATTCGAACCCACGACCTTCGACTAGATAGGCCGCTACTCTACTACTTNGAATTTGAAAAATGGCAAAAAGGAGGGAAAATGCAAAAGGCGGGGTTGAGATGGGAAGTTAGTGTCCGAGTGGATCGAAGTCACGATAGCTCAGGTGGTAAAGCAGCGGCGCGGCGTATAAAGACGAAGGTCGTTGGTTCGAATCCCGCTCGTGACACTAACTTTTTTTATCTCAACTAAAATCCTTAATTAATTGAAAGATATTAATTAGCCGGACCACGAAAACTAGTGAATTGAAGAAATGAAAACTATGAAATATTCGACGAGGCGATTTTTCTAATACAAATTTCTAAATTTTTGCAACTAGGCGAATTTCGAAACACTAACGCTTTTGTTTTCGCAACATACATTGTAAATTATTTAAATCGTAATGTTCAGATAAAACATTGAATTCACGCTGTGCCTGGCTTCGGGAATCTGCAAAAAAGACACCGTCAATAAATACTCAGCTAGCAAATGACGTTCAATGTCTAAAATAAAAAGTAAAGACGAAAGGGATTCGCCTTGCCGGATTCCCTTAGAGATTGTTATCATCCAGAATGTTTCCATTTAATTTAAAGCTGAAAAAGCTACATTTTTTACTAATCTGATTATTTTCCCACTAAATCTAAGCAAAAGTGGTTTTCTCCGTAAAAGGTCGTGTTGAAAAATATTAAAAGCGTTTTGAAAGTCAATAGAAATGCAAATAAATATTTTTTTTGACGAATGTATTGTAATGAAAGATCGTGGAGAATGAAAAGGTTATCCGTACAACATTTGTTTTTACGAAAACCTGCTTGTTCCTAGAAAAAATTCCAATAAGGTGACATATTGATAAAGCTGAGAAATGAAAGGAAGTAGCTTGATGCAAGTGTTAAATAATGCAACGGCTTGTAATATTGCACTTTTTGCTCTTTTTTAGTTTTAACGTGACTTTGGACGATTTTCCGGAATTTGTTCACTTTCTAAAATGGTATGATCTAGGTTGAGCAAGTAATGATCTATGCAGAAAAAAAGACTTTTAGAATCTCATAAATTACATTATCAATACCGAGAGCTTTATTATTTTTACAAAGAGCTGAGCAGTGGTCAAGTTCTGAAAGAATAATATTATTATCTTGTATGAAAGACCCTATATTTTTCAAAAAAACAAATGTTATTAATCTTACTAACAAACTTCATTTGTGGATCTACATATTTAGGATATACTTTTTCCAATCATCGAGATTTAAATGGTAATTAAGTCAGTGTAAATATGAGAAAATATGAGAAGACCAAAATCATCGCTAAATTACTCTTTTATACATTGAAATAATAAGAAATAATTGCTTTAAATTAGCATTTATTTTCTTTATAAAAGAAGTATTGGGAAAAGTGAACAAGGGGAGGAGTTCTCGGGGCTAAAGTGCATAAGATTTGCATGTGGCATGTTTGCACTCAGACGGAACTACACGGGGTTTCGAGTACTCCGCAAACATAAACAAACCGTGGCAATTACAATGTTAAATGTTAAAAGCCCTCGCCGACGTCGTCTATTGCATAAATCTGTTCAAGGGCAAACAGGGTAAGATGTCCCAGTCGTGACGTGCTAGGAGGAAAATATCTCCAATAAAGGACACAAGCCTGAATCGAATCTATACCGTTTCGGGCCTCGTTGGGGAAGCTTTCACTGCGGCAATCTGCGACGGGGCGGACCCCACTGGATATGTGTCGACGCACAATAGGGCTAATGAAGCATCAGCCACTTAACTATTCCCTTCAGGCACACTTCAAGGGTCAACATGAACAAGTTACAACGATCCATAGACGTGCAATGAAATTCTTATACCGATAGTAACAACTTCAAATATAACTTTTTTTTCATTTACTCTACATTAATTTTAATAATATAATTAAGCCAATCTTTAAACACAAGCTCTAAAACACAAATTACTATTGGATAAACAAGAAAACTACAATTTACTCAGGTGAACTTACAATAAAAACCAAAAGTTACTAAGTAATTGCAGCTATTTTTTTTTTACGTTGGCATATAATTTATTAAAATCTATCAATAAATTAAGGTGTTTAGTTGATATAAAAAAGTCAGTGCCATGAGCGGGATTCGAACCTCGACCTTCGGCTTGATACGCCGCTACTCTATCACTTGAGCTATCGTGACCTCGTTCCACTCGGACACTAAATTCTAATCTGAACCCCACCTTTGGATTTTTTCCTCCTTTTTGCCAATTTTCAAGTTAGTGTCCGAGGGGATTTTAGAATTTTAGAAATTTTTAGATTTTATGTAATTATAAGTGAAAAATATAAAGATGGCAGAGACAAAAACATTCCAAATGTTTTATTTTATTTCTTCCGTTTTCATTTATTTGCGTAAGGCAGGCTTATGCTATTACATGTAGTTTTATTTGTTCTAAATTTGGTAAAGGTTCTTAAAGATCGGTGAAGTCGTTCCAAATTTATCGTCATTTTTGTTAATTACAAAAAAAAAACTCGAAGATGAAAAAGATGTGAAAGTTAGTATCCGAGTGGATCGAAGTCACGATAGCTCAAGTGGTAGAGTAGCGGCGTATCTAGCGAATTTGAATTTGAAAAATGGCAAAAAGGAGGGAAAATGCAAAAGGCGGGGTTGAGATGGGAAGTTAGTGTCCGAGTGGATCGAAGTCACGATAGCTCAGGTGGTAGAGCAGCGGCGCGGCGTATAAAGACGAAGGTCGTTGGTTCGAATCCCGCTCATGACGCTGACTTTTTTATATCAACTAAAAACCTTAATTAGTTGAAAGATATTAATTGGTCAAGGGGTCCATGAAAACTAGTGAATCTAATAATAAAGTAGATCCAAAAATTTGTTTTTCTCCACTGATGACTTCAGATGTCTAACTCTAAGATAGTCTGGGAATGCCGAAGATATTTCGAACTTTGGGAAAACGAAATAAGGGAACTGTGATGCTAAAAGATTTTTAGTTGAGATAAAAAAGTCAGCGTCACGAACGGGATTCGAACCCACAACCTTCGGCTAGATACGCAGCTGCTCTACCACTTGAGTTATCGTGACTTCGATCCACTCGGACACTAACTTCCCATCTCAACCCCACCTTTTGAATTTTCCCTCCTTTTTGCCATTTTTCAAATGTCGTGTAAAAAACCTTAATTAATTGAAAGATATTAATTGGCCAAGCGGACTACGAAATTAGGGAATTAAAATCTATGTTTGACCTTTCACCGTAACAAAACATGAAGCTGTAAGGTACCCCGTGATTTCTGTGAAGTCAAGTCTCTTTTACAAGGCCAAGAAAGTCTAAGTCTTCGGTGCAATAATTCTGGTTTATCTGAGTTCACCAACTCGCAGACCAACACCCAGCATCAATACTGGTTCTTTTTCCCCGGTCCATCTTTTTGATCGAATGTCTATTTTTCTTTTTTTTGGCTTTTATAATGTTTTGAATTGTTTAACTTGTGTATGTGATTTGATGGTTATTTGTGTATTTATGACATTGAAGAATTATTAAACTATCTTCTCCTTCTTATCTTAAACACCAACCAACAACCCGCAGGCCATCCTATCTGTAGTCGATCGAGAAAAAATTCTAGTCATGCCCGACCATGCAATACCACAGTTTCATCGACCTTACGTATACCTCCCTTAATTTGAAGCAGCTTAGATCTTGTTGTTTTGCTCTGACATCCTTCCGGTACTTCCGATTCATCGAAGAGTCGGGGTCATCTTCAAAGTACCTTTTTCCTGGTGTTCCTCAAAATAGAGTTCTGGCCCCTTACACATTACCGATTGTACACAGCTGACATATCCTCAAACCTATTCCCTGGCCTTTGCAAATGATATTGTGGTTCTCGTACCTGATTTCAAAAGAAAGAGCGGTTTTACCTGGTGAAAATTGCTTAATTGTATGAATTCTCTAGTATAAAGTATTGCGCCTTTGGCTTCAAATCAGTTTTATTGGCCAATGTATAGCATTCACGTAAGGGAATGTTGTCGGTCTTAAAGGTGATGGAGGTCCTATTCTGATGATGAACTACTCGCGAGGACTTAACCTTTGATCAAAGACTCAGGGTTTAACTGATGACACTTTATCTGTCTCTCCATCTACCTGCCTCTAACTTTGAATCTATTAACTCAGGCTATGGTCCTCCCATGAACTAAAGTCTCCGGTATTGACCAGTCATATACTATAGCCGAATTGGAGCGGCCTCGGATTGCGAACCTTGATAAGAAGACTTTGGAGTGCGTAGATCCCTGAGAGCTTGCTGCCGATGGTTTCCAAGCGATCGTTGGTGGATCCCCGGTCCTTGCTGACGATTTGGGATGTTTGTAGATTCTTGCACCGTTTGACGAAGTGTATGTTACCTCGTGTGTGCGCGGGAGACCAAGCTGATGTATTTCGGCTTACGTAGCCCTTTGCGCGCGGCATACGACCCGATGCACAATGCGGGCCCAATCACTCGGAATGGACAAGTGGGGAGCGAGGTTATTTGCCTCTACTCCAGTGCTGCGGCGGTAACACTATTCCGTTGCATGCGGAGGTGCGTCAGCTCTCATCTTGAGAATCAAATCGTCCGATAAGGCCGAATAGGCCAGGTGCGGACGCTAAAGATCCTCTAGTCTTGTGACGACGAGTACTCCGGAACCTCATGTATGTTACCTCCATGACCTTCTGATCAATGACAAACACCTCGGGAGGACTTAACCTTCTTCTAATCGAGATCCAGGCTACTTCCACCCGGGTTCAGCCTCAAGTTACGAAACTTGGATGGTGAGACCTTAGAGGGCGAGTACACCGAGACCTTTGGTGCGATGTGACAATTCTGTTTCTGCCGTTTCCACTCGAAACCTTCAACAACACCAGAAAAACCTACCAATATCTTTTGCATTCAAAATAACCCAATCCATAATCCTCAACAATATCCTTGATGCTCCATTTTGTGTTAAACAAACCCATAAGGGAATTAAATAATTTCTTTGTCAAAAATAAAATCCGCCCCGTTATCATAGGTTTCATAAAACCCTCATAACCATCACAAGTTCTCATATCCAAAAAATTTCGTCTCGACGATGTGTCTGAAGCCTTTCTTGCCGATTAAAAAGGTGATTGAAAAAGAGATCTTCTATGCAGTGACAATGATAGTTTTAGTGACGATACTGTTAAGTAAATAAACAATATTGTAGTCTTATTGGAGTACTGTCCATGGGTTTTCTTCATTCTTATTTATGAGTTTTTTTGTTTTCCTTCAGTTAGATAAAAGGCGCTAATTAATTACGTTTTCAACAACCAACTAAGTCCAAGATTTTTCAAATAGAATAAATTTATTTGTTCCACTCGTGAAAAATCGAACGACCGTATCGGAACCTGTTACAGTGTAAGAAAAAAGCAAGAATAAAATTCCAATAAAGTCTTTGTTCTAGAAGATTGTATCAATTAGAAAGATTCTTTTTAAAAATGCCATTGTGAGCATGGAAGGAGGAGGGCCGCCTGTGACAAAAGGGGATGGGGCTATTCATTTGGTCTGGGTTCGTTAGTGCTTTTGTGGCGGGACCTATCACCCTCGAGGCACTTGTTACCAAGGCTTTTCTCAAGTTAATTCATAACGGATTCCAATGAATTATGTCAGACAGATTGACGAATCCTTGTTTTTTTAATATATAAAAACACATGTTCACACGGAAATTTTATAAGGATGTTTTTTAATCTCATCGCAATCGAATCTCAATTGAAAAATATTAGGCCCACAAGTATATATTCAAGTCTAACAATTCAACTTTGGATATAAAAAAGCAAATGCGCAGATCTGGTCAGGGATGGTTAAGTCGATCAAGCATCGGATTCTAATTAAAAAAAGAAACAGAAATAAATTTTATATGTAATTTAAAATGGGATTTTCCATACATTTGGCCTTCCAAATTAAGAATTTTAAAAAGATAATTTAAAGCTTGGATGGCAATAGGATAAATTAGTTTACGAGTGAATGTTTGGAATTAGAGCTTTATAGCATTCAGAAGGGATATAGCTAATCTAAGATAGAAGGTTTGGATGTTAGGGCGTGAAATGACCTTAGCCGTTAAACGCTCTTAAAAATTAATAATAATAATAATAATTTAACAACAAAAAGAAATATATACAAAACAAAGTAATTTAACATTATACACCATTAAATTCACTAGTTTTCGTGGTCTACTTGACCAATTCATATATTTCAATTAATTAAGGTTTTTAGTTGAGATAAAAAAGTCAGGGTCACGACTTGAAATATGGCAAAAAGGAGGGAAAATTCAAAAGGTGGGGTTGAGATGGGAAGCTAGTGTCCGAGTGGATCGAGGTCACGATAGCTCAAGTGGTAGAACAGCGGCGTATCTTGCCGAAGGTCGTGGGTTCGAATCCCGCTCATGACACTGACTTTTTCATCTCGACCAAACCATAAATATTAATTAATTGAAAAATACTAATAATAAAATAGTATGCAAAAATTTTGAGTAAAGGTTATTTTTATTGATTTTATGATTTAAGTAAACAAGGCAGTAGTTAATAATAAAAGTTTTTTTTTGTCTGGTTTGAATTTATATATCATCCTTAAAAGTCCCCCTATTCGTACAAGCTAATTTGAAGATTGACTCTTGAATAATTCCTCACTTTTTGCTCAATGGACCGTTAATATTCGGCGTCAAACGATAACCGTGGAGGGTGGCTGGAGCATTTAGGGTCGACGCGTGCTGCTCCACCCTCAATAACTCTAAACGATAAAATGGACGTGATTATCTTAATAACTCGACGATTAAAGATAGAGCAATCAGCGCGGACCGATGTGTTAATATTCAGAGCGCACAGGGCCTATTCCTATCTCGGAACATATGTTAGGGGAAAAGTTTAATATGTTTGCGCCTCTCCCTAGAACGGAGACGTGAAAAACTCGGAAGGGGTGGTTTTGTTTGAGATATCTTCCGACGAGGGGGACCTTATCAGCCTTCTACAATATTACGCCCCCGCCTAGTGTTAAAAAAGAAATCTTTCGAGGGTTTACAGGCGAAATTTCACAACGCTCTGGAATCGTGCTATATAGTCGCTGGCCTCCCAACCCCCGCTAATCGTCCGGTAAATGGGATGGGTAAAACAATCAAGCGGCAATCGGCATCAGGGCCGGTTTATATGGAAAAGTCGTTAGGTGGATGATGTGTTCCCGTGCCTCTCCCTTCTAAATCAGTCCCATCGATTGATCAGTGTTGACACTCGTACGGCCGTCGGCTAGTGTCCCCTTTATGTACACTGGTCATCATCGAGGGGATTTTTTTTCTACAGCAAAGATTTTCTTAAATCGCTGACTCGATCATGCAAGGTCGACCGACAGTCACTCCCCTTGTTTCCCTAGTGGATCAATATTTTTAAAAATCTTACAAAAACACTAAAATTTTATTATAAAAAAGCACAGATCCTCTTTGAAACTTGACAAATAAATCAATTATCACTGAAGACTGTAAAAAGTTTTTTAGTGCATGCAAAGGTTGATGTTTATCATTGAGGAAACCAACTCTTTCACCTTTAAATTTTTTATTTGTCCTCTATTTGATAAATCAAGAACAATAACGCAGAAAATAGATTACGACATGATATATTTAAGCAATTGATACACAAGTAAAAAAGTTTAAAACAAACAAAATGGTGGGAGCCAAGAGAGCAATGTTTGGTCCTGAGAGATTTATAAATCAGCTCATACCTGGTGCTTTTGCCCAATGGGTTTTTTCTTTCTCCAGCCATTTTTCAAGTTATACTTGCTGGAAGATCTCCCTCGCTCTTAGGTGAGAGAACTGCCTACGTTTTGTCTAGTTTGTCAGCTCACTCACTTTAAAGTAACTTTTTTGTGTTTTTCTGGGGCCAGTAGGCAATTTAGGCATTCTGCTTTGGAGCTTAATACTACCTGGCTGTCCGATTTTTTTTATTGCTTTTATTGTATATTACAACTACCTTCATTTTGGTATGTAGTAATAGTGTATGAATAAGTAAATAAATAAATCTTATGATTTTTCATTCTTGGAGGTGGGATAACAGGTCATCTCAAAAAAACCACAACCAGTTTTTATCCACAACGTTTCAGATTTATTTTAATCCTTCCTCAGGTGAGTTAACTCCTGTACACAGAACCAATTTTTTTTTTGTTGTTTTTGAAATATTTATTGTTTAAATAAGTAAACAAGAGTGGAGAAACTACCGACTGGTAGTACTCCTAAGTATAATTTATTCAATTGATGTCACTGGATAAAAGATTCCGTGGCCATCGTCTGAGGAAGGAATTCGTCGGGATGAGAGGATTTGAATTTGAGGATTTATATCGTTGGGAGGTTTGTGTAAAATTTTCGGTAACGGGAGCAGATTACATCTTGGACTAAAGGAATATTTAGGTCTGTATGGGTTATCGTTGGACACATAAAAGGGAGCATTAAGGATTTTTCCGAGGATTACGGATTGGGCTCTTTAAATGCGTAGGATATTGGAATGTTTGGCTGAACCCCATACTTCGAGTTCATAAGTCCATATCGGTTTCACTAGGGTGATGTAAAGTAGTCTTTTGTTTAAAAGAGGTAGGTTCGAACGTCTGTCAAGAAGTCGTGAAAGTGCTCTGTAACGTTTCATAACTACTTGTCGTTTCAGTCGTGTGTGGGGATTCGACGTCAGACTTTGTCAATGTAAGGTCCTAGGTAGCTCACCTTGTCCGTAATTGGGAGGGGTATTTGATTGAAGTAGGCTGGACGAGAGATCTCTTGCGAAGTGTGAAGGTTATGTAGGTGGATTATTTTGGGTTCAATTTTAGTCTTTTCTTTATACCATGATTCCGGTAGTGTGAGGTGTTCTTGAAGGTATCGAGTGGAAATGACTGGATCAGATGTGCTTGAAAGGATCGCTGTATCGTCTGAAAAGGTTAGGGTGGTAGTTTGAGGATGAAATGGGAGGTCTGCTGTGTCTGAAATTATGTAAATCTGTGGTCCTTTCATATTGAAGAAATGATGTTTGTAGATCGACCTGCAGATAATCAATGTAGAGTTCAATATCTTCTTTAAGGTCTTTACTAGGTGAAAGAAAGACAAAAGTGTTGGAATCACCAAGCTTTCGGCAACATTATGTTGCCATCATCAGGGCTTATTTATTAAGAAAATATACATAATTAATATACATTTTAACAATCAACGATCAAAAACATCAGTGCATACTTTCCCAAGAAAGAAGAAAAAAAATTTTTCTCATCAGAAAAAACTAATGCAATGAATAATGCATAATGCAAGGTTATGAAGCACATGGCCAGCATTCGGTTATGTATGGTGAACAAGCCATCTATGTAAAGTAAATTAATGAGTAATTACAACATTAATGATTGACTAATGATTTTATATAAAATAAATTACCTCACTAATAATTCACACTGTATTTGTTCTTACTAGCTATTGTTGTCATTAAAATCATATATTATCACAGAGTACTACGTTAATAACTAGAATTTAAGGCCTCTCCTTTTGTATATATAATTTTAAACAAGCTTTCGTTTATCGTGCCAACGTTTCGATCTTTATTGAGATCATCTTCAGGGCCTGGGATTTACAAACATTGTTTACATATAACAATTATATTTTGGATGTGGAAAAGTAGAAATAACCTAAACCATTGCATTAGTTTTTTCCGATGAGAAAATTTTTAACTCTTCTTTCTTGGGAAAGTATGCACTGATGTTTTTGATTGTTGATTGTTAAAATGTATATTAATTATGTATATTTTTTTAATAAATAGGCCCTGATGATGGCAACATAATGTTGCCGAAAGCTTGGTGATTCCAACACTTTTGTCCTTCTTTCACCTAGTAAAGACCTTAAAGAATATATTGAACTCTACATTGTCCTTTCATATTTTTTTATTAACTCCAGAGTTGGGTTGCATGAACCTCAGGTTTGAGCGCTTTTACTTCTACATCTACACCTTGTTCTATCTTTGATCTTACCATATTAAGGCTACTTTCTGAAAGTTGAGTCTGCCTTTCTTTCAAAGATCTTTTTTTAACGAGGGTATTTCAACTACGAGGTTATATGAACCCTCGGGGTGCCGATGTTTTAGAAAAAAAACCATTTGTAAGTGTGTCGGGTTCGAATACAGGGCCGCTGGATTCGAACCTGGGACCTTTACCTTACAGTGATGAGCGCCGTGTCAACGCCTAAACGGTTGCGGCCACCGACGCCCCAGACTCGAAGATCTTTGTTGTCTATAAGACTATTTGAAACAGTGTCACAGTAGAGTCTTCCTCTCATTTTGTTAGGTATTATTACAGACATCTCATTTATTTTAATTCCCTCTTATTTATTAGCTTCTCTTTAGATCTCGCTTTATTTTCTTGCTTCTCAAGAGTCTGTTGGCACCTCTTAAGCTACCTTTTGTTCATAAATGTAATGGTAGAAAATTGATGGGGTACTAAAATACATTCACCTTTTATATTGAGAATCGCTAGTTTTTGACTTTGCAGTTTATTTATTTAGAAATCGTGAGATGCGGTCTGGTGTGATGTAGGTTTCAGAAAAACATTTTCTTTATCGTGCCAACGTTTCGATCTTTATTGAGAGCATCTTCAGGGCCTGGGATTTACAAACATTGTTTACATATAACAATTACATTTTATATGTGGAAAAGTGAATTTATACAATGCAAAATATATTTTTTATATATTCAATCAAAGTATTTCTATAAGACTATAATAAACTGCAAATGTGTGGTGATTAGTGACCATTAATCGATATTTATTTAGAAATCGTGAGATGCGGTCTGGTGTGATGTAGGTTTCAGAAAAACATTTTCTTTATCGTGCCAACGTTTCGATCTTTGTTGAGAGCATCTTCAGGGCCTGGGATTTACAAACATTGTTTACATTTAACAATTACATTTTGGATGTGGAACATACTTACAAATGGGCTTTTTTTTTCAAAAACACCGGCGCCCTGAGGGTTTATAAGACCTCAGGTGTTGCGAACCCTCGTTAAAAAAAATGAGACTTTGCCCACTTCGTGTTTTGGCAGACCAGGATCAAATCTGCCACCTATGTTAGAGTAAGGGCTGAAAACAGGTCTCATTCCTCTCTCAACTAAAGTTGGAACTTCACGCACATTATACATCTAATTTAATTGGAGATCGATGAGTTTCTAAAATTCTCAATATTCCCCAACTGCCCATACCACACTGCACATTCACACTAATAAATACATTCGTTCACATTCCGAGATATATGTCAGCTGTATACAATAAGACAGCCTTGTTTCATCCAAAAATGGAAAAGAGAACCCATATACTCTTTCATGCACACTTCCTACATCGTGGAGTTTTTATCTCTGGAGCCAAGGAATCACACCCTTCAATTAAATAGAAAACATTAATCATCCTTTCTTTACGTGATGAACACTCTTTAACCATGCACAAAAGAGTCTAGTTGAGGGTCGAACGGATACATAATATTCCGCCATCGGTGCTCCTGCTCTGCACAAAAACATTCACGCTTATAAATACATTTTCGCAAATGACGCCTTTAATTGAGTGGGACACATCGACCTTTCTCTACATGCTGGACACGCTTGGACCCAAAAGTGTGTCAACCAAATACGGCCGATTTTTCAATCTGGTTAGGATGACCTTTCTACGATTGACTCCCTGGGGCCACTCATCGTAACTATGCATTCAGGTGGCGCCATAATTGTCCATAAATTTTCAGTAAGTAACGCGTTGGGGACAAGCTTTAAAGCAAATTTCAGAATTAGAAAAGGTTTCAGTGAAGAGTATAGAAAATCATAACATTGGCATAAGTTAATTAAGGTTTTTAGTTGAGACGAAAAAAAGTTAATGGCACGAGCGGGATTCGAACCCACGATCTTCGGCTTGGTACGCCGCTGCTCCACCACTTGAGCTATCGTGACTTCGATCCACTCGGTCACTAACTTCCCATCTCAACCCCACCTTTTGAATTTTCCCTCCTTTTTTGCTAGTTTTCAAATGTCGTGTAATCTATTTGATTCTCGGCGACAAATGGTTGTGGGTTCGAATTTTCGAAATTTAGCATTTTGGACTTAACGAGCGAGTGTGCCAGGTGTTAATTAATGTCATTCTAAACGCGTTTCGGCCTGCGCCATTTAAAATTCAAATTTCTTTGTGCAAATGAAAAATAATTATATTTTTCTATATCAAAAACACTGATGGATTTTTTTTTTTTTTTACAGCTAGTATATTTCCATCGGCAGGATCGTATTGGAGCAACCCAAGCGCCAATCTCTACTCGAACATAGGGCACGGCATGGGCCATCCAGGTGCCCTCGGTACGTACCCGCACTACGCATGACAGACCCACAGGTACATCCTACCAGAACTCACAGATGACTAAGTACAAATGTGTGGCTGTGGGGTGCCAGTCCGCTCAAAACGAGAACGGATTCTGGATGAAAATGATTGAAAAACAAAAACCGTGCGTCAACAGCCTAGTCACGTCTCATCTAGTCCTCAGACAATCCTCGAAATTGCCGTTTCCTCTCTATGGACGGTCAATTTTTGAAGTAAACAAAATAATATTGTGCAATCTTTTTTTTGTGTTTTGTACTTACGGTATAAATCTTCCTATTAAAAAAAAAAAAAAAAAAAAAACACCGACTGCTTGCTCCTACAGTTTATGAACGTATTATTAACTGTGTAAGTAAAATAACTTCCTTTTTATCTAGACGTGTTTTATTTATTTCTAAATTGTTTCAATTCAATAATTTACAAAAATAAAAATAATCCGGTTAAAATGATAAGTATTGTGTTGTTCTATTTAAATAATGTTTATTTTGTTGGTATTTTTACGGTTCAGTTTGGTAGGCCAATTTCTTGGTCCAAATGGTCAATTGTTAAAATATGTTTATTTTGTTGGTATTTATTTGTTGAGATTTTTCTTGCAACTTGTTGCTCGATATGAATTTTTTTTTAATTTTTGTTAAATATTTCAGAAACTTTTACGGTTTAAAAAACGGGGTTCCAAGCGGCAGTAACGAATAACCGTCGTGTCGTGAGTGTTGTATTTCTTGCGCCGTCCTCGTAGTGACAATGGAGGTTCTATTTTCCGGAGCGAATCGTTCTAAGTCGGTAAACATTTTCACAAGACAAAAAATAATTTTAAAAAAAATATTTAAAAAAAAGAATAATTAAATAAAAATAAATATACATCGTAAGGTTATTTCTACTATAGTCACCGCCCTAAACGGTCCTAGTCAAGACAGTATTTATACCAATTGTAAATAATAATATCGATAAAGATGTGATTTTATTTTCTACCGCTTACTTTTAGATACGTGTTACCTGGTTTTGTAAATAAGAGGGAAAATGGAGGAAAAAAATACAAATAGTGTTCTGCCTAGTGTATGCAGTATTATCTTTTAGGGCTAAGTATATGTTGTAAATGTTGAGACCCGACCGTGCTTGACTGGCGTCAATAAGACTGTAAATTATTCTTATAATTTTACTCAAGAAAATTAACCTAATTGTTTACGCCGTTCAAACACGAGCGGACCGTTATTTGTTTTAATTGACTTTGTAATGTACTGTATAAATGTTATGTAGTTCCAAATAAAACTTGGAAAGGAATTCTTTTTTTTTCTCTTTCGTTTAAATCATTATTTTGTCCTAATAAACACGATCTACATGACATGATTTTAACTACAATGTTATACTAGTCTAAACTGAAGAAAATTTCAGCTTGATCGTCTCTAACGAATCTGGTCCGCCAATTCTCGCTGGTTTTGTACTCATAACTCGCCATACTCAGTTAGGTTTCATACAGTTTCTCGATATAATTTTAGATTATGTGTTCGACAAATGGCCTAAACTGAATAAAAAACAAAGGTAAGCATAAATATATAATGTATTTTTTATTAATGATACTACATAAACATATAATGTTATGACAAAAAAAAATTTCAAGCAATTTAAAAAAAAAAAGAAAAAAAAAGATTAAACTTAATTATTCAGAAATCGTGAGATGCGGTCTGGTGTGATGTAGGTTTCAGAAAAACATTTTCTTTATCGTGCCAACGTTTCGACCTTTATTGAGATCATCTTCAGGGCTCAAAGTGTTTGTCTTCTGTGTAATTGTGCCATTCTTGCGTGTCGTGTTGAGAGTGCCCACAAGAGATCTCAATAAAGATAGAAACGTTGGTACGATAAAAAAATGTTTTTCTGAAACCTACATCACACCAGACCGCATCTCACGATTTCTGAATAATTATCGATTAACGGTCACTATTCACCACACATTTGCAGTTTATTATAGTCTTATAGAAATACTTTGATTGAATATATAAAAAATATATATTGCATTGTATAAATTCACTTTTCCACATCCAAAATGTAATTGTTATCAAAAGATTAAACTATTTTCTGCTTTTTTTATATGAGTTTCAAGATGATTTATATTTTAATAGATTTGTTTCATTAAGTAAGATAAGAAAATAATGTGCAGGATTACGTTAAGTGAGATTAAAATATATAAAATGGCCTATTAATAAATTTCAATTAATAAAGGTTTTTAGCTGAGATAAAAAAGTCAGTGTCAAGAGCGGGATTCGAACCCATGATCTTCGGTTAGATACGCCGCTACTCTACCACTTGAGCTATCGTGTCTTCGATCCACTCGCACACTAACTTCCTATCTCAACCCCACCTTTTGAATTTTCCCTCCTTTTTGCCATTTTTCAAATGTCGTGTAATCTATTTGATTCTCGGCGACAAATGAAATGGCTACAGAGAGCTATAGTGAAGGTATACTTCATTTTAACTTATTAAATTCATTAGTTTTCGTGGTCCACTTGACCAATTAAAATCTTTCAATTAATTAAGGTTTTTAGTTGAGATTAAAAAAATCATTGTCACGAGCAGGATTCGAGGTCACGATAACTCAAGTGGTAAAGTAACGGCGTATGTAGCCGAAGGTCGTGGGTTCGAATCCCGCTCGTGACACTAACTTTTTTATCTCAACTAAAAACCTTAATTAATTGTAATATATTAATTGGTCAAGCGGACTACGAAAACTAGTGAACCTAATAAAGTAGCTCACAACATTTGTTTAAAAAAAAATTGAATTCCGTTTTTTCTCCACAGATGACTTCAGATGTCTAACTCAAAGAAGGTCTGAGAATGCCAAAGATATTTCGAACTTTTGGGAAAACGAAAGTAGGGAACTGTGATGCCAGGGTGGACAGACGTACAACTAGCAAAAACGCACACCCTTTGGGCCAGGAAAACGAAACAATAACCCACTTGACGAATTCACCAGGGGGCAAAACAATCAAAAAGATTTCACTTCTCAACCAGAAAAACCAAATTGTACCTTGCTTCCGGCACGCAAGAAATAAAGAAAATATTACGCTACTGCCCAATTAATTACCATTTTAAAAACTGGATGTTTTAAGATAGCAACGTGCCCACTATGACATGAAACAGCAGAGACATCGAAGCATGTCCTATGTGACCACATTGAAAAGGAGGCATCACTATCTCAACCCGGGAAATCCACAATATATCCATAATCACATCTTTCAGATCGTACTGGAAGAAAGAGTCACTAATCACCCCGAAAAAAAAATTGGCAATTTGAAAACATAATACAGCATAAATCAAAAATGAATCTGGGTTAAGTACAGTGCTAAACCGAAATGATTCCCAATAATAATTACCTTCAAACTCTGAAATGTTATAATTTCATTTTCATTTTTCATAATGAGAAGAAGATATGTAAAATTAGAGAGAGAGGGAGAAATAGGTGAGGAAGAAAGAAAAAGAAATAATTAAAAAAGAATAAATATAAAGATGGAGAATTTGAATGAGGCAGGAGTAGGGAATAAAGATTAATGGACAAACAAATACAACATATCATTCATCACATAAATATATAGACAAATAGAATAAAATAATTAAAATAAATGAAGTGATAAAGTGAAAGACGGAGAAAGAGTGAGAGAGAAAATGAGAGACGGCGGGATTGAAAATAGAGATTAGCGCAAAAAGAAGAAAACTATAGGTCGACAGATAAATAGTTTTGTAAATAATAAGGGTAAACATGAGAGGGAGAAAGGGTGTAAAATAGAATGAGACATGTTTGAACAAATTAAGAGTGAAAGACAAGGCAAAATATATATGCACAGATAAGTCAATAGATTTACAAATAAAGAGTTGAAGAAAGAGAAAAGGGCTAAATATAGAGACATAAATGAAAGTATAGAAAAAATAGAATGAGGGCAAAAGAAAATAAAACTATTGGTCGCTACATGATAGTTTTAAAACAAAAAAAGATTCAAAGTGAAAGGAAGAAAAAAAGAGAAAGAAAGTGACATAGTGGTGAAAGAAAGAGAGTGATGGAGAAAGAGATCAATGAAATGTCGTTTTTACAAAATAATGGCAATGTGGTTAATTAATCTGAAATTAATGATTTGTTTTTTATACAGGGTGTTCCGCTACTCGTGTTACAAACTTTGCCAGTAGATTTTACATTTAAAATAGAACCAAAAGGTCTTAATTAACTGTGGTCAGAATCTCAACAGTTTCGGAGTTATTAGCCTTTTTCTGATTTTTTTAATATTTCACAACGTTATTTCAACTAAACAATATACCTCCAAATCAGAAAGGTTTTAAAGAAATCCGTTGATACCATTGAAAACTACGTTAAATTTCCAATAACTGGTAAACGTTGGTGAAATAAGCAAAATAATTCTTTCTTTTTTCAATTCANGAAATTGTTGAAGGAAAGGTAAAAACCGTGGTTGACGGATTGGTAAGGTGGAAAGAATAAAAAAAATGAAAAACATCAGGAAATTTTGAATGAATATATTAAATGTTTTTTAATTTGGGTCGAAACCGAAATAGTGCAATTGTTTACTTATTTGATTGTAACTTTTATTAAAGGATTATTGTATCATTATTCCCCGGAACAAAAGAGTTTTAAAATTCAAAACGTAGTTCATTCATTCAAAATTTCCTTAAGTTTTTTTTTATTTTTTAGTATTATTAATCTTTCCACCTTACCAAGGTTCGTTCCTTTCCTTCATCAATTTCTTCCTCTTTGAAAAAATAATTACAAAGCAATTACACGACTAAAAAGAATTTAAATGAAGTACATTTTCTGTAACTTGATGGTTTTTAGGTTTGGAAATAGTAGTTTAGAATCATCTTAATAAGATTTTCAACATTGAAAAAATAATTATTTTTCAATGTTCTGGATACTAAAACGCTTATTTCACCAAAGTTCACAAGTTTAGTATTGATCACATCTTATTGGAAATTTAACTTAGTTTTCAATGGTAACAACGGATTTGCCAAAAATCTTTTAGTTTTGGAGTTATCATTGTTTATTTGAAGCAAGGTCGTGAAACCTTCAAAAATCAGAAAAAGTTGAATAACTCCGAAACTATTGAGAATCGGGCTATAGTTAATTAGTACTTTTTGGTTCCATTTCGAATATAGAATCTACTGGAAAAGTTTGTCACACCCTGTATATACTGGAGGTTTGTTTACGAATATTAATTAGACCTAACACAAATGAATTTTTATTTTATAATTTAAACCTTGCATTTCTTGTCTGTTAAAATTGTATATGTAATGTTTGTCCAGTTACATTTTTCTCTATGGAAAGTTTCACATGTCTACAGATTTTTTGTTGAATTTTTCCCACCTTTGCAATATACATTATTTTCCTTTTCCCCTTTTGATTATTATGTAAATGTATGTGTATCGGTAAGTGTGTGGATCAGTTTTGAAATGGAGGTTGTGGTGCTCGTGTATTGATCTGTCTAACGTAGCCAACCACGATATCCGGCGTAGCAAGATGGAGGAAACCCTTGCTAAAGGGGCATGGCCCCTCTTCCCACCCCCCCGGGGCTGCGTAATCCCCTTTTCTTCCCGAGGGCGGGAATTGTGGCCTACCCTCATTAAATCAACGGAAAACCCCCCAGCCGAGTGTAATTTGTTGTAAGGGAAAGGAGAGTGGGAAATTTGTCTATTATTGTATCCTAGTTGATTGCTTTCCCAAATGGGACTCTAATACGATTCACTTCCTAATTTTCTTTTTTTACCTACAGTTTTAATAAAAAAGATTCGATTTTCCTTACCTTCGATCAAATTTGCATTTATATTATTATTGCTCTTACATATTTCACATAAGAAGAACACAAAAAACATTGACATGAGATTCTATCTACTTTACATCACACCATCCCCATCATGCAATAAACACGGCCCAAGGGCTACTTCACAGAATTATTACCCTGAGCCATGAATTTTTTCACCACAAGAATATAAAGATATACAAACATCCCTACAACACATAATCAACAACTACTCAACACTAGCACCATCCACTATCACTATTAACACTACATCAATTCTATCTACAGACAACCAACATACATTTTCATTCCATTCATTCAAAAAATGTTTTTCTGAAACCTACATCACACCAGACCGCATCTCACGATTTCTGAATAATTATCGATTAACAGACACTAATCAACACACATTTAATCATAAATGTGATATTCTAATGTACCTGAGGGGGGAAAAAAGCAATTTGATTGTTTATTTTAAGAAAAAGAGGCGTAATGAAATTACTTTTATGAAATTTCCAATACTAATAATACTACATCAAATCTATCAAATACAAACAAACCAACGTACGGAATGTGTGGTGATTAGTGACCGTTAATCGATATTTATTTAGAAATCGTGAGATGGGGTCTGGGGTGATGTAGGTTTCAGAAAAACATTTTATTTATCGTGCCAACATTTCGAGATTTATTGAGATCATCTTCAGGGCCTGGGATTTACAAACAATGTTTAAATTTAACAAATACATTTAGAATGTGGACAAGTGAATTTATACAATGCCAAATATATTTTATGTTCAAACAAAGTATTTCTACTCACTCAAAGTGTTTGTCTTCTGTGTAATTGTGCCATTCTTGTGTCATGTTGAGAGTGCCAATGAGATTTTGCTGTTTTATGTTTATATACGTTGGATTTTGAAGGGGTGGGGAAGGAAGTCGGTATAGAAAAAAGACATTTTTGTATAAGGCGTCGGCTTCTTTGCGGTGAAAAAAGCCGACGAAGGGAAAAAATGTGTTGGTAATTGTTCGGCCAGATTATCCTTTAAGGGTTATATAGACGGGGATAAATAGGAAAAGGAAAGCTAAATTGTTCAAAAATTAGACTATGTACAAATGTTTGATGTGTGGAATGTGATGAACGTTTTATATCATGTTTATCAATGTTTTATATATGTTATATTATACGTTTTGTGTGATGTGATGATATATGTGTGTTATCGATATTTTATTTGATTAATGATATTGGCATAGCTGCGACTGAGTTTACATGTATCTGTTCTGTAATTGATGCTGTGTTTATCTCTGTTGATATAAACCATTTCTAAGAAATTACGTTTATGTTTGTTTTGTTCTGTATGTAATATTTTTGGATGTTTGAAGACGAAATTGTGTTGGTGTTCAAAATAGTGTAGCGAGTGCTGTAGGATTTTGCTTGGGTTTTTTGCAATCATAGATATGCTGCTTTACTCTCTTGTCCAGATTTAAAGTTTAAACAGTTGATTTTGTAGATTACGTCAGATTTATTTGTTATTGGTGTGGGATCTTCAATTTTGGAAAAAAGCGTTTGAATTGTTTTATAATTTTTGAAAGCTATTTTAAAGTTATCGGACGAGAGAAATGTGTTTAATTTATGTGACAGGCCGTGAATGAATGGCATGGAAATGTACGTTGGTTTTTTATTTAGAAATCGTGAGATGCGGTCTGGTGTGATGTAGGTTTCAGAAAAACATTTTCTTTATCGTGCTAACGTTTCGATCTTTATTGAGATCATCTTCAGGGCCTGGGATTTACAAACATTGTTTATATATTACAATTACATTTTGGATGTGGAAAAGTGAATTTATACAATGCAAAATATATATTTTTATATATTCAATCAAAGTATTTCTACTCACTCAAAATGTTTGTCTTCTGTGTAATTGTGCCATTGGAATGGCCATACACTAGTTATTTTGTTCCCTTAATGCTTCTAGGGTTGCTTTGTTTTCTATTCTTTTGTGGATTTTTGTTAATGTCTAAGATTGTCTAAGGCACAAGCTATGTTAGCATGTGTTGCAACATGAAAGAAGGAGGTGAACTTCTTTAAATTGTATAACTGCATGTTGGTCACATTTTGAGCTTGTACACAATATACCTAACGTCGTCACTTCAGTTTTGGAGCCATCAATCCCCATTTCTAGGAATGTCTGACTTTATTTGTTATTGTTCATGCCCAAAATGCTTAATGCCTTTCAATTTTTTTCCCCTTTCTGGAATCTATATGAGCTTTTTCTAGCTGCACCTTGTATATAGTTTCTAATGGAGGTAAATTTAACAAAGTAAAGGCATGTTATGGGCTGCCATTGCCCCTGTGATGCATATCTCACATATCATAGACTGTGCACTGTCTAATTTTTAGGTTATTTCACCAGATTAATGAGTCATAGAATATCTCATATATTTTCTTACTTTTCGGTATAGCCACATATGCCTAGAAGGTTTTATGTATGTTGCTCTTTTCTATCCACCCTGGTCCGATTTTGAAGGATCATAGATTATGCAGCATAAATAGGAACACTGTTGAGTAGCTTGATGTAAAAAGTGGCATAATGGTATTATTTATAAACTAACTGCCTACAAGTTTCCACTATATTTTTTTGTAAAAAAATGGTTCTACTCACTAATTTGTTGATTCATCAACTTACAATTCATGTGGAGAGACGTGCTTGTAGCTCCTTCAACCTGATGATGACCTTTTCAAAAAAGTGAATCTCCATACTCACCCCATCTTCGTTATTTCTATAGTTTCCCCTATTGCATAAAAACAATAATTCTTACTTAAAAACTTGTATGTCAACTATTTATAACGCTATCTTAAGTGTACCACAATCCATGGCCGATCCTCTTCCTAACCTTAAATTTTAAAAAAACAAACATTGATTTTGACCAATTTAAACTGCTCAAAACTGATTAGGGATATTTGTAATTTATTCTTATTCTATTAATTTTAATTAATTTAACTGATATATTCATGTTAGTTAAAACTAGATAGAAAATACACACAAAAAACAAATGTTAATGCTTATTTTTAATAACGGATTTACTCAAGAATAGTAACCACAATGATTACTCATTTTGTAAACAAACACATTTTCTTGTCTTTTCTCTAGTTTAATCCAATTGTATTCTCTTTAATCATGGAACGACATCATCTTTAACTAGAAGTTTGCAATATTATTGCAAGAATGAGTCATCAAGGTCACCAGCAAGTGGATATTGCAGAGGCAGTTGGCTTTGGGAAGTGAGACTGTAATTGCCGATAGGAGGCCTGGTAGTGGATCTCAGCGCATTACAACACTAAGGGAGGACAGAAATATTGTCATTGCTATGAGACAGAACCCTTTCCATGGTGCCCACCAGAACCTAAAGAAAGTACAAGATGATGCAAGGATCAAGTTGGCCTCACATCATATGCCCCTTTGAGATGACCTGCAGCAACAGCCCACCACTGGCAACTCAGCGAGAGCCTAGAAGAGAACACCAATTGGAATGCTGTTATGTTTACTGATAAGTTGCATTTCTGTCTGTGTATAGTGATAGTAGGTGCTGAAGAGTCTACCAAAAACAGGGGATGCGTAATATGCCCCAGTTCGTGCTACCTTCAGTGCAGCTTAGAGAAAGCCACGTAATGGTTTGGGCTGAGATTTGCTCTGAAGGATGAACTGGATTCCATATTGTTGAAGGCAACCTCACCACAGTCCGTTGTATCCAAGAAAGTATCTTGGAATATATCCCTCAAACCAGGAATCTCATCGACATGGATTTTCAATTTCTGGATGACAATGCCAGACCTCATAGAGGCAGAGTTGTTCATCAGTGTTTTGAAAACCTAGGAATTTCCCATCTACCCCTTCCACCATTTTCTCCAGACCTTAATCCCATTGAGCACATGTTGGATGCGTTGCAGAGAAGGATTTTCGATCCGCATCCAGTTGAGCTACAAAATTTGAGTGCACCCAATATCTATGGAGTTAAATTCCTTACAAAAACCATATTAACAGCATGCCTAACAGATGCACAGATGTTTTTCTAATAGAGGACATTATACACAGTATTAAAAAAATGAGTGTGTCCAATAAACAAAATAATGAAATAAACAATTTTTATTTTGTTATTTTTCAAAAGCATGAATTAATTTTTTCTTCAGTAAAAACATAATTTATAAAAAATTTTAATGCAATTTATAATAAAAATAAAACAAAAATGCTAGGGAAAGTAAATACTACAAACTTGGCAAAATCCCTATTCATTTTTGAGCAGTTTATATCGGGGTAAGAACTAACAACTACAGAAGAAAAGCCTTTGAATTTTTATCTTATATTGACATCACATTTTGTTAACTTCTATCCTTACTAAAAACCATGTCAATTACGCCTTTGTTATTTAATGATTCGACTCTTAATGTGAGATTAAATTTTACAGTTCCAAGTTAAGCTTTAAAAAAGGGAGGGAAAATTCGAAAGGTGGGGTTGAGGTGGGAAGTTAGTGTCCGAGTGGATCGAGGTCACGATAGCTCAAGTGGTAGAGCAACAGCGTATCTAGCCGAAGGTTGTGGTTCGAATCCCACTTGACACTGACTTTTTTATATCAAACAAAACCTTAATTACTTAAAAAAAGGTACACAGTGTTTAAATACGTTTTCATTATTTTTCCCATTTTAGCATTTAAACTTTCAACCGTTCTGTCCAAACTCTGCTAATGGATTTCCTGGAAGATTTTAATTTTTTAATGATTTACAGAATGCTTTTTAAAGGTAAGGTATCTAGTTGTGTATTGCTTCTCCCAGGTGCGATGGCCTTTTTCTAGCTATTGCTTGGCAGTTGTCTATATGTCTTATAGACATACTCCATTGTCCATCTGTTGATAGCTAGAAGTGTCAGTTCTGTAAGTAAAAACATTTAGTTTCTTTTCTTTTCATTCTCGTACACCATGGTATAAAAAGCTTCTTTTTTTCCAAAACATCACAATTCTAAATCAATGATATTTTGCCTTGGAACTGATTTTAATGGCATCCATAGTGTAATGGAATACTGTAAAACTAGGTAAAATATGTTATCTTAATAACCTTCTCATTCTATTTTTATTTGGATATCTACATTTTGTTCTTATAAAAATCTAAAACTTCTAAATCATGAAAGTAATCTATGATTTTTGCCCAATATTAATCCTACTTAACCTATTTTTTTTTCAAATGATTTATTTGTGGTTGATGTAGAATACAATTCCTTCCTCCACTATAACCTAAATAAGTCTATTGTGGACTTACTTAACTTTTTGAAAATATAGAACTAAAATCTCCATGCTCTTCTCCAATCAGGCTTCTGACCTGGCTTTTCAAAACAATCTGCTGTTCTAAAAAATTCCACCAACTGAATAATATAAAATCTCCATTTATGTCCTTGGCAACTTTTTTAAAGCCTTTGATATTGTTGATCACCCTTTTCTTCTTTTTTAAACTTACAACCTGCCCTTCGTACACTACTGTTTCTACTCCTTTCCCTTTGAACTGTTCTCAACTATTCTTTGTCCCAAATTAGAACAATCCAACATTTTAGGATTATAACAAGGCTCAATGAATGTATTTATTAGTGCGATAGTAGTGTATGCATGGGTGGGAATATCAAATATAAACACACCAACCTAGGTTAATATTTTAGATTAATTGTACATAATGTATGGATGTATTTATTAGCGTGAACGAGGGCAGGTCTTCAGAGGAATATCATGTACACTGAAACCCGCATATAGGCTAGGCTAGGATTGAATGTTAGTGAATGAGATAGTTTCAGAGCCTTCTCACCACATGTGGGAGGGCTAAAAATGTAGAAATAACGTCCCAGAACACAACCAGAAAGATCGCCATACTTCCTACAGAAAAGCTAAATTAAAAAATAAATAAATAACATATATAAATAAATAAAAATAAAAAGTAAAAAAATTTTTAAAACGTGAGGTGGAAGAAATGTGAGGTGCCGGCAATAGCCCAGGCAGCTAGCCNAATATCATGTACACTGAAACCCGCATATAGGCTAGGCTAGGATTGAATGTTAGTGAATGAGATAGTTTCAGAGCCTTCTCACCACATGTGGGAGGGCTAGAAATGTAGAAATAACGTCCCAGAACACAACCAGAAAGATCGCCAGACTTCCTACAGAAAAGCTAAATTAAAAAATAAATAAATAGCATATATAAATAAAAATGAAAAGTAAAAAATTTTTTAAAACGTGAGGTGGAAGAAATGTGAGGTGCCGGCAATAGCCCAGGCAGCTAGCCAGTCAGGAAAAAAAAAAAAAAAAAAAAAAACCAAGGCTCAAACAAGTCAGCTTACTTCTTTGCTGTTACTTTATGACTTCCTTAAATATATAAAATTATTAACTAAAAACAATTTTTAAAAAAATGGATGGTCAGATCCGAAGAAAATTATTTTGCATGATTTTAATTATTTCTTAAATTTTGGTAAATTACACTATATATTATACTATGAGAAACCCTTATTCTTCAGATTTTTGTTTAAATTAAACAAACTTTTTACTTAATTTACTTACTTTTTTTTAGAACTGAACCCAGACCAAAAAGAAGTTCTTAGGGAATGACAAAGAAATCAAATTTTAAACAAAATATTTAATGACTTGACAGAGACATTTATTTTCTTTGTAATCGTACAACAAAAGTGAAACATGTGGTTGTTGCATAAGACGAAATAATGTTTCAGTCATATTTTTGATATGTTAACACCATATTTGCTACAAAAAACAATTCTAAAAACAATATTCCTTTTTTTTATATATTCTAAAAACAAAAATTGGTTTTCGAATTAATAAATTTCAAAATAAAATTATTCAAAACAACAATAACAACATAAATTGATTTAAAAAATAAAAAATAGAACATATTCGTACATAAACTGGGAAGATCTTAGAAATCAAGGAAGACATATAACTCACTAAACATTCAACTCGTGTGGCTAAATTCTACAACTACATTTGGCAAACATTTGACTAGTTTAGGGAAAAAAACGACTAACAATCTGAGATAACTAGTGCTTTTATGCGATTCTGAAAGCCTTGCAACATATCTAAAGGCTTTAATATAAAACAAAACAGATCATATTGCACTAAGTCCATCATTTATTTATTTTTAATTTAATTTTTTTAAATTTGGCAACAACTAGATAATTTTATATTTCACAGAATTTTTTCTGAACACAGGGTATTTTTAATATTTTTATAACAAACATCATCTCTAAAGGGCAAAACAATTATGATAGTGACTACAATAGTTTAGATTTTTATTAATATTTTTAAAGTAAATTTTAATTCTGCTATCAAGGTGAATGTTTTATGTGTCCTATGGTGATTTAAATTTATCATGTCCTTATCTTAAAAAAAATTAATATCGAGCCGTGTTAAGTACAATGCAGCTTCACCAGATATTTGTATTTTCTTATTTTTTATTTTTTGTTTTATAAACCACAGCCTAAATATTTTTCCAAACCCGATAAACCTGTTTATACATGTACCCTTATTATTTGTGTTTCAATTATTCGGTAGGTTTGTAATACGTTGTCATCCAGCTTAGAAAAGAGTGTGCATAAAAATATAAATTCTTACATATTCAGTTAGGAAAAATACAAACATACTTTTTATTATGAACGCGTATAAATATAACACTTTTTTGATATCATAGAAAGTGAATTAGTTTGTGTATTTGATCTGAATTTACTTATTTCTGGTATTTACCTTATAAAAACCAAGGTGTGTATATTATATATATGTCATATTATATTAAATGGTCATTTTGTATAAACTTAAATTAATTAAAGTTTTGGTTATATCTAATTTTAATAATTGCAAACAGCATTTTTTTTTTTTATTGTACCTACAGTGGCTTCATAAGAAGAAAAAATCAGATCAGTAGAATTTTTACGATCTAGAAGGCAGGTGGCCTAAAGGATTCAAAGCTTTGTCAATAAATTATTAATTTGAAGGAATTAATTTTTTTTAAATTCTTTTTATAAACCTATAACTCTTAGTTGTAGGTACAATAAATTCATTCCTTATATCAGGTAACCAGAAAAGATTCTGCGGTTTTTCATTTTTTCTTTTGTGTGGATTCAAAACCCATAATTAATGCGTGCTTATTATATGAATTTCAGCTTGGTACTAGGGCAGGTGCGTTCTGTGATGAAACAATAAGTGAGCATACAGCTCAAAAGTGGTTCAAAAAGTTTGCTTCTAAGAACGAGGATATGGATACCATGGTCCTTCTGTCTTGAAAGATAACGAATTGATCGAAGCTAAAAAACTTAATTTTAGTCAAATATGTCATGCCAAAGTGTTCAACATAAACAATTAAACCTTTCACTCTAGCTTACATTGCGATGTGGGAAGACGTGAAAGCTGAAAGCTTCATAAATTGGCTGATGGTAACAAGTTTCAGCCTTCATTGCTTTCATGGCACAAAGCAGACGTTTTTGATCAGATTGTCATATGCGACGAAAAATGGATCCTGTACAGTAACACAATGAGGTCGTACCATTGGCTGTAAATGACCATGTCTTATTGACAAGAAAACCAAATATTCACGGACAAAATCTGATGCTTTTTGTTGGAGTATGGCAGGAATTGTGCACTACGAATTACGGCAGAGAAATTTACTCAAGCAACGAGTATCTTTTGCCCTGGCCCAGAAATGATCTGCTCTTATAAACAGGAGTTCAATTTTTGCTGGGACAACATAACACAGCCAGAGGTAATAATGAAATAGTTGGGAAGTCCTGCAACACCCATCGCATACCTCTTCTGACCTGGCCCCAACTGACTTTCACCTTTCCTTAGCAATGGACAATCAAACGCACAATCGGGCAATAATCACCAAAAGATGAAAAATGAACTGAATTTATTTTTTAAGTCCCCAAATTTTTATAAAAAGGGCAGAACTGGGAGAAGGTTTATAGATGTCGATGGAGACTATTTTCCAGAATAAAATATTTTTAAACTAATTTAAATTAATTAAGGTTTTTAGTTGAGATAAAAAAGTCAATGGCATGAGCGGGATTCGAACCCACAATCTTCGGCTTGATACGCCGCTGCTCTACCACTTGAGCTATCGTGACCTTGATCCATTCAGACACCAACCTCCCATCTCAACCCCACCTTTTAAATTTTCCCTCCTTTTTGCCATTTGTTTCAAATGTCTTGTAATTGATTCTCGGCGACAAATGAAATGGCCACAGAGAGCTGTAGTGAAGGTATATTTCATTTTAATCATCTATCAAATAGATTACACGACATTTGAAAAATGGCAAAAAGGAGGGAAAGTTCAAAAGGTGGGGTTGAGTGGGAGGTTAGTGTCTGAGTGGATCGAGGTCACGATAGCTCAAGTGGTAGAGCTGCGGCGTATCAAGCTGAAGATCGTGGGTCGAATCCCGCTCGTGCCATTGACTTTTTTATCTCAACTAAAAACCTTAATTAATAGTAATATGTTAATTGGTCACGCAGACCATGAAATTAGTGAATTTACTCATTTAAATTGTGACAATTACTTAATCCTTTAAATGCACAAACTTTTCTGGTTACCTGGCAATTAATACATAATTTATATTTCTTTGAATATTTTTCTTAAGCTCATAAGTAAAAATTAACTCCTTGAATTCAAATTATTATTCACTAAATATTAATTTTTACGTAGTTTGGCACATTATTTGTTTACTAAATAATGTCATTTTTAATTATTAGCCTATCAAAATTTTGATAGAATAAGTGCAGCTTTTTTTATCATATATTCTCTATATCTGGACAAGTCAGCATACTCAAAAATATATTAATTCAATCTGTAGTTTGAGCAAATCATATGATTATCATTTTCCTGCCAAACTGCCTCTCCTTAGCGATCATCAGTGTGAGAGAATGGTAGGGCTGTAAGATGGGTGGTGCGCTCCATGACCTTCTCCTCGACCTGATGGCCTCATTCTTTTGCTAGTTGCACCTCGTACCCGGGTGAACTTGAAACTTGGAATATATGCTTCCTTTGGCCAAAGAGCTTTGAGGACCTTTCCTCGCTGATAAGTCGGGTCCTTTGGCACCTCTTGGTCCGACGCAAAGGGATTTGTTCGAACCCATGGCTAAGTTCCTCTTTGGCCCGATCCATGGTACGTAGTCCTCACTGATTCATAAAACAAAAAGTACAATACGTTAATAAAATAATTAAAAGTTTTAAACACTTAAAACCTAGCAGGTTAAAACGTATCAAAAAAAGATTGTTTAAATTTATTAAAACATCAAAAATTTAAACTTTTGCCCTAAAGGTTATTTTTATTATATTATTAGATCATTTAGCTTAAACTATTATTTATTTATTTGATAACTCACAGCAATAGACTCTCATTGGGGCCTTTTGAAATCAATGAATTTGGACCCTTGGGCTTGATTAGCAATGGTGATTCAAAAGTGCAATTTTTCATCTGTGCATCTTCTTTAACCTCTCTGAAAAAAAGCACAACCAACTGCTTAATCTAGGATATGTTCAAATTGATTTAAATTTGGATTTATTGAATAAAATTGATTATCGTTAAAAAAATGAAGTAAACACTAATCAGTCAACCTTAACACTTAGAAAAACTGTTAAAATTGTACTTGGGGTGGAAAAGTGTAGAGATGGCTTGTGCTTTGTACAAAACTTTGAAAGTTGGATTGGTTCATAAACAAAACAAAAAATTGTTAATTTTTGTAATTCGCTTGACCAAGTAATATCTTTCAATTAATTAAGGTTTTTAGTTGAGATAAAAAAAGTCAGTGTCATGAGCGGGATTCGAACCCAGGACCTTCGGCTTGATACGCCACTACTCTACCACTTGAGCTATCGTGACCTTGATCCGCTCAGACACTAACCTCCCACTCAACCCCACCTTTTGAACTTTCCCTCCTTTTTGCCATTTTTCAAATGTCGTGTAATCTATTTGATTCTCGGTGACAAATGAAATGACCACAGAGACATATTTCATTTGTCGTCGAGAATCAAATAGGTTACACGACATTTGAAAAATGGCCAAAAGGAGGAAAAATTCAAAAAGATGGAATTGCGATTGGAAGTTAGTCTCCGAGTGGATCAAAGCCACAATAGTGGTAGAGCAGCGGCGAATCTAGCCGAAGGTCATTGGTTCGAATCCCCCTCATGAAACTGTTTTTTTTACTCAACTAAAAAACCTTAATTAATCGAAAAACAAAAAAAGTTGAGGTCATTGTGGTCAGTGATGATAATGACCTATGACGAACCTTTGCCAATTTTTCTAAAGACTTTTGACTGAAAGGATTGAGTTCGCTTGGTATTAGATGGCTTGGACCCCACATTTTTACTCTGTTTATTCAATGCCTTCAACTTACATTGAGTTGTTTTCACGGTCAAAATATATTCGAGTCCTAAAACTCTTCTAGTTGTCCAATTTGTTGTCTCTTAAGTCTTAAGTGGGGATTCTGCTTAAGTGGAAATCAGTAGGTCCTTGTTATTAACAGTGGAAATCACTAGATACTTTTTTCTTTGTCCAGTCTTCTCCACTTTTTAAGGCTAGTTTTTAATAAACACAAGATGTTCAAGGATGTTGCAGTTTGCTTGGATAGGAATTGGGTTAGAAGACAGGTTATAGGATGGTCAACAATGTAAATGGTATATAGGATAGGACAAAGAATGAACCCTTACGTGAGCCGGCTTGTATTGGTCTGATATCTAAACATCACTTTAAATCAGTGGTCTGTTAAATAGAATTCCAAGATAAATAAATAAGGTGTGAGTATGAAGCATTTAAGGTTATATAGGATGACTGGGTGACAAATCTAATCGAAAGCCTGGACATCCAGAAACACACCTAAAAACTATTATTTATTTTCTAGAAAAGAGGAAATGGTGCCAACAAATCTGAAACCTTGGATCGTGGAATTATTGGGGAATCTGATTTTGTAAGAAGGAATGAATTTATGTCAATCTAGGATGGATATTTAAAGTTTTGAAATGTTTGAAGGATTTTGGATAGTAGAAGAAGTAAACTGGAAAGATAAGTGTTGGGACTTTAGGAAACGAGAATACAAAATGCATCCATAAGAGAGGAATGTTATAAAAATGACGAATGATGGAGTGAGTGTGGTGGTCAATCCTGTTTAAAAAAAGATAATTCCTTCTCACAGTAAGTTGTTTTCCAACAATCTGGATTTCGAGCCCTTAGCTCATCATAAGGATCGTTGGAAGACAACTTACTGTGAGTAGGAACTATCTTTTTTAAAAAAGGAGGAATTTTATTGTGGATGATGGCATGGCAACATTGCCTTCTGAAGAAAGTGTTGAAGTATAATGGAGGTAATTAGGTGAGGTCCAGGGGATTTTCTACTTTTGGATTTGTATACATGTTAATTAACTTTTGAAGGAAGGAAAGGTGTGGCATGGAGATGATGAGGAATTTGGTATACCGAAATTTTATTTGTGCTTGACGTGCATCAATTCTACTTGGATTTTGGATGAGGAGTAAAGGTAGAATCTAAATTATTCTAATTTTTAATTATTAACGCAGTGCTTTGTCAGTAAAGGTCTGATATGAAGACTACTATCTGTAAATATTCTGACAGACCAACCATTTTATATGGTGAAAAAAAAATAAATACAACATTTTTGAAAATGCACTAGTTTAATGGTCCGCTTGACCAATTAATATATTACAATTAATTAAGGTTTTCAGTTGAGATACAAAAGTCAATGGTACGAGCGGGATTCGAACCCACGATCTTCGGCTTGATACGCCGCTGCTCTACCACTTGAGCTATCGTGACTTCGATCCACGCGGACATCAACTTCCCATCTCAACCACATCTTTTGAATTTTCCCTCCTTTTTGCCATTTTTCAAGGGTGTCGTGGGTTCGAATCCCACTCGTGCCATTGACTTTTTTCACAATTGAAAACCTTAATTAATTGTAATATGTTAATTGGTCAAGCGGACCACAAAACTAGTGAATTGAATAAGTTTAAACTGAAATATCACTTCACTAAAGCCGTGGCCATTTCATTTGTCGCCGAGAATCAAATAGATTACACGACATTTGAAAAATGGCAAAAAGAAGGGAAAATTCAAAAGGTGTGTTTGAGATGGGAAGTTGATTTCCAAGTGGTTCGAGGTCACGATAGCTCAAGTGGTAGAGCAGCGGCGTATCAAGCTGAAGATCGTGGGTTCGAATCCCGCTCGTGCCATTGACTTTTTTATCTCAACTGAAAACCTTAATTAATAGTAATTTTTGAAAATAAACTTTTTTATGCTCTTTTGCTATATATTAGACCAATATTACAATAATTAAATTTTTATGATAATCTTCCTGGTAAAAGACCTGCCTTTGCACAAGATTTTTGTGGTATGACAAACAATGAGAAGAGAAACTATACAAAAATGAAAGTTTTTCATTGGTAAAACGTTTAAAAGTTGATGAAACATAATTTATACAAAACAATATCACCAATACATGCAGTTTTACAAAAAATGGTTACATTTTTGACAAAGATATTCAAATAATTATGCTGCCATGGAGACAATTAGAAAATATGTTGATAAGATTTGTGCGGATTTTCTTCATACAACCTGGCTCAAAACATAAATTGTAGAAAAATATAGTTACTTCTTTAAAGCATTCACACTGACATAGTGATAAGAAAATTTCATATTTCATAGTTTTTATTAAAGTTTTATTTATACAATTAGAAGAGAAAAGAAAAAGCAGGAAAATCATGGCCCAGTTTGAAACAATCCGTTAAAACTATATAATACATTGTGTTTGTGAAAAAAAATTGTAAAGTGCATAATAAAATAATACTCTAGAAAAAACATTTACTTTGCATAAATGTATCTTTATTTTGTATGTAACAGGCTCATTGAGCGATCCTATATGGTTGCAGTGTATGTCAGATCGTACATTGTACGGAGACTCAGATGGGGGAATAACCCATCTCGTTAGCATAATTAAACATAAACCAAAACAAACAAGAGGAAGGCTATGATGTAATTTATTTAAGGCTGCATTCAATCGTGTAGACAGGGAGATTATTATTATTATTATTATTATTTTATTTTTTTTTTTTTTGCTTGGGAGTATTAATAAAAATCATAAGCAAATGTATACAAGTGGATCCTTAAACAAAGTAAATCCAATAAAACACAATATTCCCTTTTAAAAATAATAATACCCCGACAATAATTAATGATAAGAAATAAAAATAATAATCTTTGATAATATGTAACTCGAGTTTAGCAGAATGTGGAATTGGAAAGTTTTTCAACTGAGAAAGGAGTTAAGCAAGGTTGCATTTTAAGCCAACTGTTATTCAGCCTCATTTTCAAAGATGTGATAGAAGCTTTAGGAGGCAGTGTCTTGTATGCAGATTTGGTCATACTGGCAAATCATCTGCCTCGCTTCAGCCCATATTAATTACACTTTACGTTTTTGGTTATTTTTTAGAGGTTGTAAATAGTACAAGTATCTGGGAGTGATCATAACCCTGAAAACTATTATTTAATACAATTATTTAAGGTGTTTAGTTGAGATAAAAAAAGTCAATGGCACGAGCGGGATTCGAACCCACGATCTTCGGCTTGATACACCGCTGCTCTACCACTTGAGCTATCATGACCTTGATCCACTCGGACACCAACCTCCCATCTCAACCACACCTTTTGAATTTTCCCTCCTTTTTGCCATTTTTCAATCTAATATTTAATGTTAAGATTGTAATGTCTCTTTGCCACATTGTGCCAGTCTAGCCAACCTCTAGCCACTAGACCAACTCTACTGTGTGATCATTATTATCAATGTCTTTTTTAGGACTTTTTGATTCTAAAGAATTGTTAAGGGTGCCCATGTGTATAATTCAGGCCTTGGTTTTTCCCTCACAGGATTAGCAAACTCAATGTGATGGCCTCTCCTTAAATCTGGCTTATTTCCTTTTATTTCAGGAATCTATTTTCAAAAGTTGTGATTATTACTTTTTTTATAGTCTGAATTATTAATTAAGCTAGCTAAATTATTCATTTACGAAGAGGTACACATTTGAAAATTATAAGGATTTAATTATGAGATTCATTCTCGCTGTCTGCAGGGTGATAAACCTGAAATTTGTTTATTACAAATCATTTTGGTCAGCCTATCTTTGTTGGGTTGATCCGATATTATCCAGAATTTTGACCAAGACATATTGAAGATGGCATCTGACAGACCTACCCATTGAGAATAGGCGGAACAAAATGATCGGTATCGACTAAACTTCAATAATCATTTTTTCATAGTCAAATTGTTTGTATTAATATATATCTCAAAAACTCAAAAACAAACTTATAATTATTATTTTTTGAATAAAAATAAATTTATTAAATTCACTAATTTCGTGGTCTGCTTGACCAATTAATATCTTACAATTAATTAATCCGAGGGGATCGAAGTCACGATAGCTCAAGTGGTAGAGCAGCGGCGTATCAAGCCGAAGATCGTGGGTTCGAATCCCGCTCGTGCCATTGACTTTTTTATCTCAACTGAAAACCTTAATTAATTGTAATAAATTTATTATCTAAAATTACGTATAAATGTAATTGAAATATGTATATACATAATATGTAATAAATGAAATTTAATAATAAAAGAAAATAGATAAAAAGTGCAAAATTTACTCACATTTGTGTTTCCTTGATTAATACTTGCCTCTGATCCACCCGGCCTTTTTGTCTTTTCTTGAAGCTTTTTTCATCAATGGCTACTGGGCTGATAGGAACCGCTTCGGTCTTAATTTCCGCGTCTTCCGTTATTATTTTAGGGGCTTCGGACACTTCTTCGGTTGTCTCTCTGAGAAAAGTTGATTCCGATGTATTTATTGACATCTATTGGGAAATTATGAATGCTTACTTTTGTTTGACCGGTTTCTCTTCAAGCATCAATGACAAAATTGTCTCAGCGGTTTCTTCATTGTACGATGCACTGTCCATTGCAAGGGATATAACCATTTCAGGCAGATTGGGGTATTTTTGGCACAAATGATTTTTCACTGTAAAATAACATAAAAATTGAAAAAAACTTATTTACTTCATTGACTTTGATTATTTTGGTCTTGTATTTTTTCAGTCAGCCATTTTTTTGGCAATTCAACATCTTTGCTAAAAGGGAAATGAGGGAGTTCGATGGGGATACCTATCAAAAACTCTTTTGCAGCATACCAAATTGCTAAAAAAATACGTAGATTCATCAGAAAATAGAGAACAAATCCTCGGTTCAATTCCAGCCATGCGAAAAGTTCACCAAAGAATGTACAAACTAATGGCAGAACCACTATGGAGAATTAATTAAGGTTTTTAGTTGAGATAAAAAAATCAATGGCACGAGCGGGATTCGAACCCACAATCTTCGGCTAGATACGCCGCTGCTGACTGCTCTACCATTTGAGAGGTAATCGGATTGGACACACGGCATTTGAAAAATGGCAAAAAGGAGGGAAAATTCAAAAGGTTGGGTTGAGATGGGAAGTGTCCGAGTGGATCGAGGTCACGATAGCTCAAGTGGTAGAGCAGCGGCGCGGCGTATCTAGCCGAAGATCGTGGGTTCGAATCCAGCTCGTGCCATTGACTTTTTTATCTCTACTAAAAACCTTAATTAATTGTAATATATTAATTGGTCAAGCAGACCACGACATTAGTGAATTTAAGAAATGTATAATTTTTATTTTGCTCTGCAAATGAGTCACAAAAAGTTATTAGCGTTCTGGCTGCTGTGGAAGAATTTTTAAATGCCGGAGAGATGGATCCTCATCGTTCTTCCACTGTGCTGCCCATTTTCAAACGCGATTTTTAGTGGAATCTAATTGGTTTTCCCTAGCAACATTTGGCGGGTTAATAGTTAATGTTACAAGCCAACAGATGCCGGTGAAATTTCAATTCTGACAAAAAATGGACCCTCATCGTTTTTCCACTGTGCCCTTCAATTACTATCGTTTGTTATTTTGAATTAACTACAGTTGAAACAGTAGTGACTTCCTATGCTTACCTAGGCTCTTTGGGTTTGAAAATTGTTATATAAAATAGTATTAAAGATTTATAATTAATTACTTTCTTTCTTCTCTTCTTCTGTTTTTGTAACCCCTGGCCGAAAAGGAGGACGAAGAGGAATTTCTCTGACATCATCAGGTTGTTCCTTCTTTTTGAGAGACACTCTTGGAGGCGGGGTGTCCTTTTTGTTGAATCCTAGGTGTAAAAGCCTTTCGGTGGCGTGGGTAACGTTATTGTCCGAGTTACAAAGCGTGTCCAAAAGAATTGTTTCTTCAACGACGGGAAATACGCTTTTTAGATATCTGGGGGGAAAAAGAAAAGTGTTAGATTGTTTTAAAGATCGCTATGATGCCCAAGCGACTAACGATTTATGATTAATGATTATTCTGAACATGCAAAGCACCTTAGTTTCATCTTGGGAGAATGCGGTTTTGGCTGCGGTCTGCTCACGATGGACGGCCTCGTTTGAAGACGGGCCGGGGGCGGCGTAAACGGTCCCGGTGTTGATACTGGGTGTTTCTCGACTTGAAGGGCCGACACGACCACCGCCTCTCTTCCATGATACCTGTGTATAAAGTGCTCAAATATATGTGCAGTGTTCAATTCAATGATTTTGGTTTTATATTAAAAGCTTGAAAATATTACGTGTATAACACGTAAAACAGTGTAGTGCTTAAGCTTTAAAATTGTTAAGTTAAAAAAAAAAATTGAATTATATTGCTTAAGTGTGTAATCATCCTTTGAAACTCAAAAAAATAAAAAAACGATCAACCCGCAAGGAGAAGAACTATGCTAAAAAGAAAATTAAAGGCCTACATGTTTCAGGAAAAAATATCAGTCGAGAGGGTGCCAACAGGGAGGCGTACTTCGCCTCTGCTGTTTAATGTGATTAGACGAACCTATAAGTAAATTAATTGATGTCGAAATCAACACCCAAGACTAATAACGATGAAATTGGCGAAAATTCGCCACAAAATTGAACAGGCTAAATAACACTCAACATGGTAGAGCTATTTTCTTCAGAAATGCAATTATAGTGGTTTTTGAAAAGTTTGCTCTGAGACATTGAAAGCAAACCCTTTAAAAACCACTATAATTGCATTTCTCAGGAAAATAAACATAGCAATAGAAGAGGAATAATCATTGACAAGAAACCAGGGACCCTGACCGACAGCACATGTTGACGAAAGTAAAATCTCCCTAATGGCCATAAGAAGAATCCTGGGTGAATATTCCTGCCTGGTGGCCATTAATGGCATATTACACATCGGACATAAGTAAAAAGACTTAACATAACCTAAGGCTCATTAACCTGGTGGACTTAACAAAAAGCTACCCAAAGTGCAGTTCGGAAATCTACTTCATATGGGCCATGGCTACTCCCCATCTGCTTTAAAACACTATTAAACCTAACTCGATTGAAAATATACTAGGGGAAGATAGGAAGACTGATTATTATACAAATTACACATAGACGGGTCAGTATATTTTGTGCAAACCCAAAATATAAGATGAAATTTGTTAAAAAGGAACACTTTTTTTTTCCGGCCGGCTAACTGCTTCGGTCATTGTCAGCACCACGCGTATAGCCAGAAACACACCCGATGCTACGCCATGCGACGCTACCCGATGCTACCCGACGCCTTGCCACGTTTTGGTGGGGTGTGCACATCTATCCGACGCAAGCACACGTCGCGTACAGTCCACAGCGTTTATCACAATAATCACTATCACAATCGCAACGCATCTTTTGTTCTTAATGCACTATTTTGAGCAAAACCTTGTAATAAATTGTTAGTTAAATTTTATGAGCACAACCATCTAATAAATTGTTTGTTAAACTTAATTGTTTTAAATAAAGTTACTCCTAACCATCATAATTAAACAATGTTTATAAAAACTTATGCATTTTTGATCTCGTTTAATTTGGTTTACATTAAAATAACATGTTGTAATTAATATAACGACAAAATTACATGTACTTAGTTTGAAATAAACTACAAAAAATATGAGTGTCCTGTTCTGATGCTACCCGACATTACAAAATGGTGTAATTTTACGAGCAAAACTATGAAATAAATTGTTAATTAAATTTTATGAGCAAAACCGTGTAATAAATTGTTCCAATTTTAGTATATGTACCGCCGAAGCGAGTACAATAAATTGTTAGTTAAATTCATTATATCAAAAAATCGTATTCCGGTGTTTTGATTAATTTTCTACCAAACCATTAAAATTAATTTTTTAAATAAAAACTAATTAATTTTTAATCACAGTTAATTTGGTTTATATTAAAATAAGTATGTTGTAATTAATATAACGACAATAATACATGTAGTTTGAATAAAAATATGAGTGTCCGGTTCTTTTGTCTTCGACTGTATTCGATGCGACCCGACGAAAATCTGGACAGTGGGGATCGCAGAGCGTCGGGTAGATGTGCACGGTGGTAATGCAACCTTATGGAAAATCGGAGTTTGGATTCGGGTAGCGTCGCATGTCGTAGCATCAGGGAAGTGTGTTTCTGGCTTAAATCTTTCTCACATTTTGAAAAATCTGCACTTTCTACTGATAAAGTCATTCTAATTGGCTACACATCGGTCCTTACGGTTTTTGTTGCATTTCTCTTTGTATCCCTCCACATGTGGTAAACTGAAGTATTTGACCATTTACATATAAACACATTCATAATACACATTTATAATAATAAACCTAGTTTCCTAATATTACAACTAAAGTGGAATTGGAACTAAGACGGTTCTAACCCTGCCGACCTCCTTCCATTCTCGCGAATAAATACATTCGAACGGTATGTACAAATTCCACTCATCCATAAAACTAAACCTAAGGTTATTTGACGGGCCTGTAGTACTCGATATAACTCGACAGCCACGTCCATTTTTATATAACCTCTCACGCTAATAAATACGATCATACTAGAAAGGACGCAGCATCTCGGTAGTATTACTACAACCAAGACGCTGTCGACCCTTCCCACAATCATGGCTTTTTTTTGGCTTTTTCCTTTGGAAATATTTCCATATAATATTTATTCTTTTATTTAAATTTTTTTTATCCTTCTCCCGGACGTTAAAAGGAAATGTTGATTGATTTAAGAAATTTATAAATTAAATCCAAGACTTTCATGTTGTTACTTGCCAACAGCGTTTCAAGATTTATTGGACCCATTATACTGGGGTCTCTATACAGATCATCCAATAATTGTTTCCTCTGGTTATCGTACTCTGGCCATTCTAATATTAGAAGACTGGGATTTGATGGACTGTCGCATGTTGGACAGTTAGGGGAAGTGCTTATTCCAATTCTATGCCTATAACTCCCCCATAGGCCATGGTTAGTTTTGATTCTGAAAATAGTAGAGTAGAATTCCTTTTGCCTGCCTCCTTCCGAAAACCACGGCTTTGCTTTAAGCTTTGTGAATAAAGCTCGATAGTAATCGCCAGCAGTTGGTGAACTGTATTCTTTATCCTATAGATTGGAACACAATTTGTTGAAAAAAAATTTTCCGTCTGTTTTAGGAATTTTCAACTGATTCTCACAATCATACTACAAATGTATTGACTTTTACTAAAGATTTCCGTGAGGGGGACTCACTGATGAGTCTGTAAGGAACACCTTGTTATTTCAATATGGACTCTGATATTAATGGTTTTGCCGTAGAAAACCACAGCCCAACAGCCCTAGAAACGTTAGCGCGTTAAAAGGTAAGACCCAAAATTGCCGATGAATTCACCCAAAATATTCAAAATTTGACACCATCTTTAGAATAGCAGGTGGATAAAGTACCTGATTAGTTTTTTTTCTTACTTTCTTTTTTCTTCCTATGATAAGTTACCTGTTAGATCTTAGCATTTCCGTGAACTTTAAATTCCGGGCTGGTTACTCCTTGTACCCATAATTGTTATTTATTAATTAACATATTGTATTTATTAGAAAGTGTATTTCAAAGGATTAACCAGAAAGGGGGAGACCTATTAGATTAGATAAATTAATAATAAGAAAAAAAAATGTCCCTTCTTCCTTGGGTCTTCCCTTTCAGGGCAAGACGTCAAGCACAATAAAATCCCCTAAACTTGCATCCCATTTGAATTAGTTTAGTGGCCGTGGTCCGCCGGTATGGGGTCTCCCTTAGGTACGGCGGGGAGGTGGAAAAAAAAGGCTGGGTACAAATTGTGGGTAATGAACAAGCAGATAACCTGGACAGAAGAGGACCTGCCAAACACCCCCGATTGGGGGAACAGACTGCTCTACCTCAGAATTGCAGGGATCACAATCAATTAACTATTTTGTAAAAGAAGGATCGAGTCAATTGCAAACTTAACTAAGGAAATGGGAAAAGTGCAATAAAAAACCTGCTGTGCTTGTGGAATGCCAAAACCCGCTACAATGTAGCTTTCCATCATCATTATCAATAGCAGTAAAGCAGAGAGGTTAGAATAAATTTCATAATGAAATTTCCTTAAAGTGTAAATGTGAAATGAATGAAAGTGTAAATGATTAGTGTAATATGTCATTTTTTCAAAAACATCGGCACCCCGAGGGTTCATATAACCAGAGTTGGGAAAAATCTAACTAATTCAATCATGATTAAACTTCAATCAAAATTCTTAATCATGATTGAATTAGTTTGATTTTGCCCAACTCTGGTTACTATGACCAACTTACCAAAATCCAACAGACTCCGGATAAAAATTTTGAGATGAGAGTCGTGCTCAAAGCCAACCTTCAAAAATTGTTATCATAAACGAAAACCAAAGTTACATAATTATTCTACATGTCTATTTTATTACAATCAAGACCCCCTAGATGGTGTATTTTCCAAATGTAGAAATCTCTCCTTTTAGGTGGAATAAATTTTAGTTCAAAGAAATATTTTTTCCATTGATCGGTTATGTAAACATATTTACTTTTCAAAGCGTAGCTTGTTATAGGATTTTTTATTTTATTTTATTATTATTATCATTATCATTATTTTTTGGCTTTTCATAACGACGGAGTTTTACTTATAATTGGAAGATTGATTTTTGTTAAATAAGGTGTTGAAGGCTTTTCGTTTTGATGAAATAAATTTCTGTTAGAAATTTTTTTAAAAGTGATGAAGTTTATTTTTCATTTTTTGAGCACCCATTTGAACATGATTTATCGAAATTTAGTCATGACTAAGTATATTGTGCCTAAATTAGTCATGCCTCATATTTAATTACTAGTAATGACTAATTAATCATCAATCACGTATGGCGACTAATGACTAAATTAGTCACTTACTACCAATCATGACTAACGGTCTGAGTGATCAATCATTAATCATTAGAAATGACTAATTTTTGCCCAACACTGCATATAACCTCGTAGTTGAAATACCCTCGGAAAAAAGTGTGAATGTTTGCTCAAACTAATTAAGGTTTTTAGTTGAGATAAAAAAGTCAGTGTCACGAGCGGGATTCGAAACCACGACCTTCGGCTAGATACGCCGCTGCTCTACCACTTGAGCTATCGTGACCTCGATCCACTCGGACACCAACTTCACCGACTCAACCCCACCTTTTCAATTTTCCCTCATTTTTGCCATTTTTCAATCCCGCTCGTGATACTGACTTTTTTTATCTCAACTAAAAACCTTAATTAATTGAAAGATATTAATTGCTCAAACGTTTATTTAGTAGATTTGTATTAATTTATCGAACGTGAGACGTTTTTCCTTAAAATGTTGAAGCTTTTTGATTAACAAAGATTTATAAACAGAATAAAGATGGTTAATTCCCGCTTGGATAATGCAAACAAAATTGTCCCTGGGAAAATTTCGTTGATCTTATCGCAAAAGAGGCCTTTAAATATTTACAGGGGTGTAACGTCATAGGCGGCCATTCTGGTAAGAGCATCATCCTCAAGTGTGTTTGTTCAGCCTCGGTGAAATAGAAAAAGACCTAGAATAGAAAGTGTAATCGGAACATCCCCGAAAAGAGAGATAACAATATCACCACGAGAAACGGTTTTAGGCAGCCAGTCGATGCGAGCTAAATGGAAAACAGTCGGGCGAGAGAAAAAATTCAAGCATAAAAAGAGAAAGATGTAAACCTGTTAAAGGTGTATTGGAAACCAGCAAAAATTGAAGAATCAAAGGCCAATATTAAAGGAGTTTAATTAATTTATACTTAATCAAGTAGGGTTATTAAAATTTCATTTCGCCTGCTTGATCTCGGTTTAGCCTAATTATTTTTTATTGCTGATTTCATTGATAAAAAGGTCAATACACAACTTTATTAGGGTTCTTTTACTCTCCTTAATTTTCCATTCTCAAGAAGCCTTTTGAAAAATAACTTGAAATTTGCCATCTAATTAACAGAGCTGTGAAAGAAAATTTGTCGAACAGGAATTAAAATGAAACTAAGTCAATTTGTCTTTAATGAACTTTTTTATGTAAAGTAAACAGATGTAATCGGCAATAGTTTATGCTGGCTTGAATCGACATAAAATAGATGAGTACATGATTTTTCTTTATTGTTTCTACCTGAAAAGATCTTCGTTCTGTACTGAATCAATTTGACGAAACAGCCTTAAAAAAATTTAACGAGTTGTTTTTTATTGTTAGCCATATTTTCATGTTCTCAATACACTTTGGCATCTGTTAAACAGCTAAAATCATCCCAATATCAGAGGTTTTCCTACTATCTAATTTTTTTTTTCATCATAATATTTCTCTCTAAAGAAGTAGGAAAAATATTCTTTCTTGGATCTAAAATAGTAAAATTTCCTGGTCATTGGTCATTAAAATTTCTGCGATTGAAGAAAAATACTATCAAAATTCAGCTAGCCGCAGTTGAAAGCAAGTAGATGTTGGGTCTTTTAATATGGTAGATTTTTTCCCCAATTCAAACGTTCATCTGATATTAATTAAGGTTTTTAGTTGGGATAAAAAAGTCACGAGCGGGATTCGAACCCACGACCTTCGGTTAGAGACGCCGTTACTCTACCACTTGAGCTATCGTGACTTCGATCCTCCCGGACACTTAACTTCCCATCTCAACCCCACCTTTTGAATTTTCCCTCCTTTTTGCCATTTTTCAAATGTTTTTTATCTCAACTAAAAACCTTAATTAATTGAAAGATATTAATTGGTCAAGCGGGCCACGAAAACTAGTAAAGTTTATGATAATTAACTAATAACTCCATAACAGCTGTAATTATATTTATAATCTATTTTTTTAAACAAATATATAAAAGCTGGTGTTTCTCAGGGGTGAGTTCTAGGAGCAAGCCTGTTTGATGTTTATTTGTTTATTTGGTAAATGTTTTTTCTAAACACATGGCTTCTGCGGTTCGGGAAATTGACCGCATGGAACACCGAGTCACGATGAAGGCTACGTCTTACTTTCACTTTGATGATTCCCAAGTACCAAAGGGTTAGGTAGTCGAAGTAGTCCTTTCGGAAAAAAGTTTGGAGTTACCAGTACCGAGTGTCTTCAGGAAGGAAGGCCGAAGCGTCCTGTTGCTTTTCGGAAAGAGGGTTGGAAAGTCCAGGGGCACCAGTATCTCCAGATAGTCCGATGTGTACTGTTACTCTACCGGAACGAGGGTTGGAACGACCAGGGATACCGGGAGGCAAGGTGTGCTGCAAATATCATGGCATCTTTTTCGGTAGCCGAGTGGCTAAGTCGTAAGAGGCTAGTAGATCCTGCGGTCTTGGGTTCGAATCCGATTGTCCCTTTGGACTTCTTTAAATGGAATGACACACATCAATAAAAGGTCAGGGGCAGGATCTGATTTCAGCGACCCTGGATTTGATCCTTTAAAAAATGAGTATCTTCGATGGAAGAACATAAGCACACCGGGGGCTCAATTCTCACATACGAGCTCCCAAAAATGGAGCTAGGAAGGAGTACAATAAGCTGTATAGAGCTGCAGTGCTTAAGGGTTCTTGGTATCCATCACAATAAAAATAAATAAATAAATTAATTAAAAAATAAATAAACACATACAACCTTTAATTTTTATGTAAAAAGAAGGGATTTGAAAAATTTATAGTTTGAGTAGGTGTGCCGGGGACCGAAGTCATGATAGCTGAAGTGGTTAGAGGACCGGCGTATCGAGTCCCGCTCTTGACACTAATTTTTCACCTCAACCAAATTTATAAGTCAATTTAAATAATCACTTTGGTTAAGTAGAACCAACAACTAAAAACATATAGTTTAATTGTTGTGTTATTGTATTTAATCTGACATTCTGGGAATAAACGTTTCAAAGTCTGAGTCTCTCAGGGGTCATTTCTAGGGATCTTCTTATTTAATATTTTTAAGCTTGCTGCAGAATAAAAAAACATTAGAAATGATAAATGATGGAGTAAGTGTGGTGTTCAACCTTTTTTAAAAAGATAGTTCCGACTCACAGTAAGTTGTGCAACGATCCGGATTTCGAGCCTTTAGCTCATCATCAGGTTGAAGATGATCTCGATACGAATTGCAAAAGTGAACCCGCTCATACCCCCGCCAACGCGACGTTCCAATTATCAGCTGGTTTTTTAATGGCGCTCAATTTAAACGTGCGAAAAACGGGAATGATAACACAAATAAACATTATAATAGTAAATAAGTAAGTTGTTTTGTAAATATATAGGACAAAGCCGTCGAGAAATAAAAACGAGAGTAAAAGAACACTTGCCTAAATCGAGCAAATTTTCGGAATTTAAGGTCCATCTAAAAGAAACAAAACATAATTTCAATTCAAATTTAAATACAGTGTTACATAGTTTCAACAAAGGGAAAGAACTAGATTGGTTTGAGAAATTTGAAATGAAAAAATGTAAAATTGAACATGGTGATAAATGCATTAATAATATAACAGATTTTGATCTACCTCCCATTTTAAATATGTGCATAAATAATATTAAACGTCCAAATGATTAAATTAATTATTTTAATGGTTATTATTTTTATAATAATTTAATAATATTAAGATATCATTCTAATTTTCTATCTTTTATCTTTAATCACTAATTTATAATTAATGTCTGACAGTGTTTACTATTATAATATTTATTTGTGTTATAATTCCCGCTTTTCGCACTTCAAATTGAGCGCCATTAAAAAAAACCAGCTGTTAATTGGAACGTCGCGTTGGCGGGGAATCGGCGGGTTCACATTCGCAATTCATGTCGAGAGACGTGGTTGTAGAAGTCCTTCAACCTGATGATGAGCTAAAAGGCTCGAAATCCGGATGGTTGCAAAACAACTTATTGTGCGTAGTAACTATCTGTTTAAAAAGGATTTTAAAAAACATTTGACCTAGGCCTGTTTGCGGGTGCTTTTTACCTGAACGTATATTGATTATTGGATATAGACAAATTATGTAAATGTATGTCAATTATCACGTATCGCAAAATTACCAATTTTTATAATTGAATCTACGGTCTAACAAATTAAAACCCTCAGTGATGGATGTAGGTCAAAGTTCTTCAAAGTTACACTTCTTGAACTGCGAAAAATACCCCATTAGAAAGCGAAATATTCAGAAATTGGAGTTTTTAACCAACCTCTCTGCTGTGAATGTTAAAACATGAGAAGATATCAGGAGAGGAAACCAAATGATCGGGTAGGAATATATCACCCAGCAGATTTCCAGAAAAAAACTTACAATTGAATAGAAATTATTCAATAAACTGTCTATGCTTCAAAATATTGGCATTTTCTTTGTTAATCCCTGTTGTGCGGTCAATACAAACAAATCCGTCCTTCAAAAAATTATGTACGGCTTGTTTATCGCCATGTTTTCAGCACAACAAAATGTCGTATGTTTAAAGTCTGCCTCGTTGACACAGGGAAAACGATTCGATATTAAGCACCGACCTGCCGAAACATTTACCCTTTTATAAACCAGAACATGATTCTCAATCTTCAAGCTGACAACACTTGATACCTTTAATCTCCCTCGGTCCGTAGAAACGGGGAATGGGAGGCTTAACCTCAAGCTCAACGTGAACTCTGCTAAAGCTGATAAGTGAGCTACATTTGTCATTCTTATTTTCACCATTTGCCATCTTTTAGAAGGGCAAAGGAGGAGAAAACGAAACACAAGATAAATTCGATTGGAAATTGCAATTTGGCCTAATTAAACTCATGTAATAAATTACATCATCCTGACGTTACTTTTTTTCTAAATTTTCGTTTCACGGGGAAATGTAAAATTCCTCTCGAAGAAATAGGTTAAGGATGTCTGATTGAAGTTTGGTACGGAAAAGTTGCAAAAGTAAGTGGGTAATGGAAAAAGCGACAAACGACATATTGCTTCAATAATACTAACCTTAAGGATAGACTTTTTTTTACTCAAAAGGAGAGGAAATAGAGTCAACAACCCCGAAACATTGTTGGAACCTAAAGTTGAATTAGATTCGTGATTATTTTACAAAATGATCTATTGTCAACGATTTTGTTATTTATTTATTTATTTATTTATTTATTTTTTTAACGAGGGTTCGCAACAACAGAGGTCATATCAACCCTCGGGCTGCCGGTGTTTTGAAAAAAAAGCCCATTTGTAAGTATGGATTCGAACCCGGGACCTTTACCTTACAGTAATGAACGTCAAAACAGTTGCGGCCACCGACCCCCCCCACAGATTTCATTTAAAAGTTTAATAAACCAGTTAACCTTATTTTTAGGATATTTTCATGTGATTTTCTACGTTCGATTTTTTTTACAATATATTTTTTAACAGCCAAGATAGAACATATAATTCTCAGAAAAAAAATGTTTAGTCAACAATTACACATTTTTTTCAATTTATTTATAATCTTTTTTTTTAGGTTTTGTAAACTGAACACGTTACGGATTAAAAGTCAGAATAATTACATGAAGTAACAATTTGGAGTACTACAAGAGATCAATTTTTTGATCAATTTCAAATAATTCTCAAAAAAATGTTTAGTAAACAATTATTCAGAAATCGTGAGATGCGGTCTGATGTGATGTAGGTTTCAGAAAAACGTTTTCTTTATCGTCCCAACGTTTATTGAATATAAAAAATATATTTTGCATTGTATAAATTCACTTTTCCACATCCTAAATGTATTTGTTAAATGTAAACAATGTTTGTAAATCCCAGGCCCTGAAGATGATCTCAATAAAGGTCGAAACGTTGGCACGATAAAGAAAATGTTTTTCTGAACCCTACATCACACCAGACGGCATCTCACGATTTCTGAATAATTATCGATTAACGGTCACTAATCACCACACATTTTCACACGTTTGGTCAACAATTACAGATTTTTTTCAATTTATTTATAATCTTTTTTTTTTAGTTTTATAAACTGAACAACGTTACGGATTAAATGTCAGAATAATTACATAAAGTAACAATTTGGTGTACTACCAGAGGTCAATTTTTTTGCCGGTGTTTTTTAAGAAAAGCCTATTTGTAAGTATGTCGGGTTCGAACTCAGGGCCGCTGGATTCGAACCCGGGACTTTTACCTTACAGTGATGAGCGCCGTGCCAATGCCTAAACCGTTGCGGCCTAAGGGTAGACTATTATATTTAAAATAAAATGAGATCATCCAAGACATACAATCTTCTTATTCATTATTTGTTTCATTAAAGGCCCTATGCTATAGCCAAAGAACTAATTCATTAATTTATTGATTTGAATAATGTATTTTCTTGGGAAAGGGGTTGTCAAAGAAAATTCCAGAGGCGACGGAGGAATCGACCCCACGACCGGCGCTACGTGCTCTAACTACTCGACTACCCTGATCCCCAGGGACAGATAAGGATAGAAATAAGAGTGTCCTGTGAGGAGAAACAACCAGAATCCTGATAAGATAATTTCTTTGAAAATCTTACGGATGCCCCTTCTCATGCCTCATGCCTAGGATGTTGCTCAACCATTTTTGGATGGATCCGAGGGTCGGGCCCTGGAGAATTCTTGGCTCCTTTTTTGGCCAACATGTTCACTTTATCATTGCCTCCCGAATGCCCAGGGACTCAGGGTTCCACAATTTCATACCTTTTCTTTTATAGCATTTTTATAGCAGCATGATACTGAGGCCTTAAATGCCACCTATAGAAAAAATATCTATCTTCCAGGAAAGTGTTCTTTTTTATTTTTCTGTTGCAGTGTTCAATTTCTCTGATTCCAGACTGAAAAACTGTAGCGTATTTTAAAGCCCAGTTGCGACGCAGCCCCGACTCTGCTCCGCGATAAAGAACCGTGTCCAGACCAAGATTCAGTTGACATTCATCAGTGCCTGCGAAAATGACGGAGGAACTAGCTCTTTCAGGAATTTCCCTTGTTCTTTTTTGCATTGTACGTAGTGAATCCAATCGAAAGTGCATCAAAAAACGCCCAAAAAGATGGTGGGTTCGACAAATATTTCACGGCGGGAATCAGCACGGGAAAAATCTTTTGGACACGTTGCGATTAGATGATGGCGCAGGGTTCAGACATTTTATGAGGATGTCCCCGACCTATTTCGAAACCATTTTAATGAATGTTGGTGGTCAAATTTCCAAGAAAGATACCAACTTTCGGGAATCTATCTCTCCGGCCAACAGATTAGCTAGTGGAGACTCGTATACAAGCCTCATGTACACCTTCAGGATTTCAAAACAATCAATATCAGATTTCATTCCAGAAGTGTACGAAGCTATAATTCATCGTTTGAGAGAATACATCAAGGTTAGTAAAGAATTACAAGCAAATAATCAAATATTTTTAAGTTTGGAAATTATTGCTGTAGGTAAGTAATAAAAGTGTAGACAAAAAGGTAAAAATATAACCCAATAATAAACCAAATTAACCCAAATCACAAAGAATCAAGTATTTCGAAATAACATATTGAAAACTTTAGGTAAGACACTGTCAAAATCTTCAAGAAAACACTACAACGTCAACTAAATAAACGAAGCAAGAGCGCTTGTTCCGATTCACGACCGCACTAGCAAGTGTTGCGCAACATTGAGTCAAAGAATATCATATCGGACGGGATTCAAAAGAGTCCGAAAATGCTAGCACCAGATTATCGCAACAATGAGTCGGGACAGCCCGGACTCAGGTAAAGGCGATGCAGACGAGACTCTCCGGAGATTCAAAGAGTCGACTCAAAAAATCTCAGTGCGTACTAGGCCTACTGTCTGTTTTAGGTGTAGGTGGCCATTCACGATCGCTCCTAGCAGTCCAAACGGAGCGACGCCTTTCCAAAAACCACGTCAATGGCAAAACTGAACTGGCGTGCTCGGCTGTGCCGAATATTCGACCGGTCCAAACTCCATCGTGCCACTCCAAATATCTACGGCGCGACGACGGCATGGCGCGTTCGTGAATGGGAAAAACTGGCGTGGAGGGTGTGGATTTTGGCGCGCTGGCCTAGTCGTGAATGGGAAAA